>NW_027112673.1:559891-563516 GCF_000696795.3 Halyomorpha halys | reverse complement strand
CAACCATCTAAGGTAAGAGTTCCTAAGTTTAGAAGACCCAAGAGTAAAACAATCACAACTTCGCACGATGTTTTATATGACGAAGATGTAATTGAATCAGAAGAAGAAAACACAGACATAAACCATAATGTTGAAGTAGATAAAAGTGGAACCGTTTTCAATGTGCCGAAGATAGTGGGAAGGCTACCGTCAGTTCCAAAGGTACCTACCGTGTCTCCAAATGTTTCTACTCCACCAAAATCAACCACAGCAATCCAAAATCCACCAAGTGATCCATCCTCACAACCATCTAAGGTAAGAGTTCCTAAGTTTAGAAGACCCAATAGTAAAACTATCACAAATTCGCACGATGTTTTATATGACGAAGATGTAATTGAGTCAGAAGAAGAAAACACAGAAATAAAGAAGATTGCTGAATTTGATAAAAGTGGAACCATTGAAAACGGTCCAAAGACATTAGGAAATCCACGTTCAATTCCAACAGTGCCAACTGTGTCTCCAAATGTTTCCAACCCGCCAAAATCAACCAAAACAACCCAAAATCCACCAAGTGATCCATCCTCACAATCATCTAAGATAAGAGTTCCTAAGTTTAGAAGACCCAAGAGTAAAACAATCACAACATCGCACGATGTTTTATATGACGAAGATGTAATTGAGTCAGAAGAGGAAAATACAGAAATAAACGATAATATAGAAATCGATGAGAGCGGAAGGGTTCTCAATGTTCCCAAGATAGGAGCAGTTCCAAACATTTCTTCAAATATTCCGAATGTTCCATCTCCAATTAAAAAGATTTCTAAATTATCAAAATACCTTCCGGACTTCCTAACATCTCCACCGAGTTCCTCACCTGATGCTCCTCAAAAAACATCTGGAAAACTTCCTGTTACTCCAATATCACCAAGGCCATCTGAAAATGAACCAACAAATCCATCTACTAAATATTCGGGAACCAAAATCACTAAGCCTCAGAAATCCAAAAATGAGGCAGTTCCTACATCAAAGATTGGATTCAATGATACAGAAGAGCCTAATTCAGAGGAGGATAATCCGGAAAAAAACAATGATCATACCAAAACAGATTTTCAGATTCCTAAGGTATTAAAAAATCTCCCTAACATTGCAAACGCGTTCAAACTACCTGGTAAGCTTCCAAATATTCCTGGTTTACCCGCGGGATTTAGAAATTGGCCAATTTTCTCACCCTCACAAACGTCATCGAATAGGATTCCTAATCTCAAACGACCCGAAACTAAGGGTGTTCCAACATCGACAATAGGATCCAGTGACACAGAAGAACCTAATATAGAGTATCAAACTGATATCGACAATGCAAATGACATGGATAATCCAAGCGCACCTAAACCAGTTGGTAATAATGCAGGAATTCCAAGATCCCCCAGGACATCTGAAAATGAACCGGTCAATACGTCTTCGCAACCATCAGGGATGACAATATCTAAGCCTCAGAAACCAAAAACTAACACTGTTCCAACAAAACTAAATTCGAAAGATGTAACTTCACCCACATTTGGAAACTGGCCATTTTTCACTTCTTCACAAACATCTCCAATTAGAATGCCTAACTTTAGGAAACCCAAAACTAAGGCTGTTCCAACATCAAACACAGGATCCAAAGACACAGAAGAGCCTCATTCAGAAGACGTTGATTCGGAAAACAACAGTGAAACAGATAGTAATACCGAAACCGATTTTCAGATTCCTAAGGTACTAAAAAATCTCCCTAACATTGCAAACGCGCTCAAACTACCTGGTAAGCTTCCAAATATTCCTGGTTTACCCGCGGGATTTAGAAATTGGCCATTTTTCTCACCCTCGCAAACATCATCAAATAGGATTCCTAATCTAAAACGACCCGAAACTAAGGGTGTTCCTGCATCGACGATAGGATCCATTAACACAGAAGAACCTAATTTAGAAGGGGATCAAACTGAAATTAACAACGAAAATGATGTAGATAATTCAAACGTTCATAAACCGGTCAGTAATAATGCAGGAATTCCAAGATCACCAAGGACATCTGAAAAGGAACCGATTAATACTACTTCACAGCGCTCAGTGTCGAAAATACCTAAGCCTCAGAATCCTAAATCTAATACCGTCCCAGCATCAATGAACTCGGGAATAATAAGTTCACCGACAGCATTCGGAATATGCCCATTTTTTACTCCTCCACAAACATCGCCGATTCAAAACCCTAACTCTAAAAAACCCAAAATGAATGCTCTTCCAATATCAAAGATAGGATCCCAAGACACTGAAGAGCCTCATTCACAAGACGATGATTCGGAAAACAACAGTGAAACAGATAGTAATACCGAAACCAATTTTCAGATTCCTAAGGTACTTAAAAATCTCCCTAACATTGCAAACGCGCTCAAAGTACCAAGTAAGCTTCCAAATATTCCTAGTGTATCCACGGGATTTGGAAATTGGCCATTTTTCCCACCCTCACAAACATCACCAATTAGAATGCCTAAACAAAAAAGACCAGAAAATAAAGGTGTTCCCATATCGAGTGAAACAGATGAGCCTAATTTTGCAGAGGATCAAAATGAAAATGAACTAGATAATCCCAGCACATCTAAGCCAGTTGGATCTATTCCAAGATCACCAAGGACATCTGAAAATGAACCGGCTAAAACTCCTTCCCAACCATCAGTGAATAAATTACCGTTTTTTAACCTACCTAAGACAGGAGGAAAACTCCATTCTGTTCCAAATGGACCTGCTGAGACAGACAACCTTCCAGCTGTAACTAAACCACCGACATTCGGAAACTGGCCATTTTTCTCTCCTCCTCAAACATCTCCGGCTGAATCTCCAAAATTTAGGACACCAAAAAACAAGATTCCTTCTCTAACACCTGAAAACTTTTCTGAGCATGATAACTTTAATGAGGATGAATATGGTCCCGAAGATCATGATAGTGCTGAAAACATTTTCAAAAAGCCGAAGACAGGAGGAAAACTTCCTTCTGTTCCAAAAGGACCTGCTACAATTAATAACCTTCGACCTGTAACCAAACCACCTACGACATTCGGAAACTGGCCGTTTTTCTCTCCTCCTCAAACATCTCCGGCTAGATTTCCCAAACTTAGGACACCAAAAAGCAAGATTCCTTCCCTATCACCGGAGAACTTTTCTGAGGATGATAACTTTAATGAGGATGAATATGGTCCCGAAGATCATGATAGTGCTGAAAGATTTTTGAAAAAGCCGAAGACAGGAGGAAAACTCCCTTCTGTTCCAAATGGACCTGCTGTGACAGAAAACCTTCCAGCTGTAACTAAACCACCAACGACATTCGGAAACTGGCCATTTTTCTCTCCTCCTCAAACATCTCCGGCTAAATTTCCGAAATTTAGGACACCAAAAAACAAGATTCCTTCCCTATCACCGGAAAACTTTTCTGAGCACGATAACTTTAATGAGGATGAATATGGTCCCGAAGATCATGATAGTATTGAAAACATTTTCAAAAAGCCGAAGACAGGAGGGAAACTCCCTTCTGTTTCAAAAAGACCTGCTACAACAGATAACCTTCCAGCTGTAACTAAACCACCAACGACATTCGGAAACTGGCCATTTTTCTCTCCTC
>NW_027112673.1:558819-559176 GCF_000696795.3 Halyomorpha halys | reverse complement strand
TCATGATAGTGCTGAAAACATTTTCAAAAAGCCGAAGACAGGAGGAAAACTCCCTTCTGTTCCAAAAGGACCTGCTACAACAGATAACCTTCGAGCTGTAACCAAACCACCTACGACATTCGGAAACTGGCCGTTTTCCTCCCCTCCTCAAACATCTCCGGCTAAATTTCCAAACTTTAGGACACCAAAAAACAAGATTCCTTCTCTATCACCTGAAAAGTTTTCTGAGCACGATAACCTTAATGAGGATGAATATGGTCCTGAAGATCATGATAGTGCTGAAAACATTTTCAAAAAGCCGAAGACAGGAGGAAAACTCCCTTCTGTTCCAAAAGGACCTGCTACAACAGATAACCT
>NW_027112673.1:516689-558769 GCF_000696795.3 Halyomorpha halys | reverse complement strand
TCATGATAGTGCTGAAAACATTTTCAAAAAGCCGAAGACAGGAGGAAAACTCCCTTCTGTTCCAAAAGGACCTGCTACAACAGATAACCTTCGAGGTGTAACCAAACCACCTACGACATTCGGAAACTGGCCGTTTTTCTCTCCTCCTCAAACATCTCCGGCCAGATTTCCAAAATTTAGGACACCAAAAAGTAAAACTGTTCCATCATTCCAGAATATTATCAATTACAGTGAGAACATAAATCCAGAAAGATATGACCCCGATGTAAAGGATGATACTGAAAGTTTTTTCAATTTGCCCCAATCGGATAAAACCTCAGGAGTTGGAAGATCGCCAGGTATACCAGGAAACCAGCCATCAATTTTAACTTCACAACCATCAGTGATGAGAGTCCCAAAATTGAGAAGACCTAAAAATCAGGCTGTTCAACCGCCACAGAAAATGTTTCACAATCCACATCAATTTATTCCAGACAACTTAATTGACCATGATACGGAAATCGATTATGCCGAAGATAATTTTCCAAAATCTGTGGGAAATCGACCATTTGTCCCAGCATTATCAACTAAAAATAGTCCTTATCTTTCCAGAACACCAATGAAATACGGAAACTGGCCAATTATTTCTCCTGCACAAGTATCGATCGGACCATTCCCTAAACTAAGAAGACCAAAAATCAAGACTCTCAAGCCATCAAGAGTACAGTACGCAGGTATCCCTACTTCAGCAATATATGATACTGGAAATATTTTCAATGTTCCTGAGAGAGTAGAACGTTTAGTATCAACAGGTTTTCCTTATGGCAAGTCACCTCCAAATTACAATCTCTACAATACAAATTACATTTCCAGTACCCCTGCTATAATAAGGCATGTACAGCCAATTCCTAAGGTGTCTAAATCTTTTTATATTGCCCATACACCTAATGTCCCTATGGTTGTTAGCAATATCATTCCAGCTCCAAAAGTATCATTGATAACAGGAAGTCTTCGGAAGGTTCCAATGATAATAGAAAATCGCCCACATCTAGTGGTTGCATCTCCAACATACTCTGCAATGAAATTTCCAGCACTTAAAAACTCCAAGAGCTGGGGAGTTGAGCCAGCACCCAAAATTCCCCAGGGGACATACAATATTAATTCAAAACCATTTAATTCGTTTCTGAGAAATATTTCCCCTGTTCCAAAGATATCTGGTGTAAGAAAATCACGAGTGCTTCCCAATCCAACATCACCAACTATTAATGCGCGTAAAGCCAGAAGTGGTTTGTCCAAGAATAGATATTCTCCTTCACCAGAAAAAAAAAAAAAGGTTCTTGATATGGAAGCATTTAGTACAGGAATAACTGATAACATTCACTTACAAATGGATGAGCATGAGTCTCTGGATATGATTGCATTGGAGAAGAGGGCCGGTAAGACAATCTGGGGAATACCTTTAAGCAACGCTGCAGGGAAAATAGAATATTTAACAATGGGAAACCAGGAAGGTGACATGAAGTTCACTAGTTCAACAGATAGATTCGGGAGAATTGAGTACTTATACCCGATAAGAGATGATACAGGCCATTCTCATAATTTACATCTGAAAACAACTGGAGGCCATTTACCACTCGTTGAATCTGATTATAATGACGGCCAACATTCGACGGGATTCATTGGCTATGATGAGACAGGAGAGTACATTGTTCCCATCCACTTTGAGTCAAACAACCGCCTGGTAATAGATCCATATGCTCACAGCCTTCGCTATGCTGTAGATGTTCATCCTGCTTATGAAATAGTTGAAGAGGTTTTTTATTATAAAAAGTAAAATATTGTGTAAAATACAATAAATATTTGAGATTAAGTTTTTTATATAAAAAATTACTTTTCCCTATTTCATTAACATCCTTGGGTACTTACCGATCTCATGTTTATTAAATAATTATTCAATGAATAAAAATTATTTTTTGTATTATTGATGATTATGATTGAGAGAAAAATAATTCAGAATCTGCTGAAATATATAAAAAAAAAATAAAACTGAAGAAATAGTTTCTGGTGTAAATAAAAATTAAGTAAAATCATGTATGCACAAGTTACAATTTACTTTTCATTGTGCCATCCATAAATTGTTTGGCTTAATGTGTTGATGTTCAGCTTTAGTACGGTAGAAATTAGGTTTTCAATTACTTGCTGCCAATGCTTATAGTACTTCTTGTGTCATTGCTATATTTATAAATATTTATCCTCCCACTTAAGACAGCCAAAATAGATAATGCAGTAGCTACTGTTTGTCCAACCCTTAGATGGCTGCAGAACCTAAACCTATTTGGCACCAACAAATGATCAAGCACTCCTCCAGTTTTAGGTGCTTTAACCTACAGGAGGCGACTTTAGGTCAAACCTACAGCTGCCAATAAGCAACCAAGGAATTACCAAATTATAGTTTAATATAGTTGGCCATAGAACAAGATTACTTATAAGATTAACTGATATTTTAGTTTCATTATTATTTATTAAGTTTTATTTTAATAAGTTGAATTATACTTAAAGAGGGTCCTGATATGAACTAAACTGATCAAGAAAGAAGAATGATATGGTTGTGAATTTCATAATTATAAAGAAATTAATATTGTCATTCGAATTTTATGTTTGCATCATTTCAAACAATTATATGAATAAACAAGTTATAAATTACAAACAAATTTATAGTTTTAGGAGGTCCCCCAGACCCCACCTTCCTCTAGGGAGATTCCATGCCTCCCAACCCTCTAACAGTCCCATGGCCAATATAACCGCAAATTTTGACTTATCCTTAGTTATAGTTATACGGTTATCGTTTATAGTTGCCCACGCTCAGCGGAGAAGGGGATGAGTTAAAGGGGGAAAAATATATATAATCGCAAAAGAAAAGAAAAGACGAAACAATAAAGAATAAATTACTCCTTAGGCGATACGTTATTTTTTCTTGGAAATAACGAAAACCGCGAAGCATTATGCCCACAATATAACTAAAACATACCCCTATATAAACAATTGTTGAATTATGACCACTGGCGAATACCTTTACATGTAGATAACAGAAATCCTAGGGGTGTTACCTACCCACTTGTTAAATATCGTAATATTCCTTGAACAACAACAAAAAATTATGTTTTATGTAAATTAACAAATTGAAAGCAGAGAAAGAACAGCAAAACTATATTTACAAAAGTTTAATAATAAGAAGAAATATGTACACAGAATAAAAAGGGGAAAAAAAAGAATTCTTATAAATTAATAAAACAATTAAAACTTATCGGTTGACTTAACCTTAATAACTATATTTACATTATTATCCAAAAAGATTATAAAAGTAAATATAAAATAAAAACAAAATAAAATTTGCTTCAAACCCTACTTAGTCCTTGGGTGCACTCCTGGCAGAACATAAGGTTGTCCGATATTTCCTTTCCGTCTCACCTTCCCCAGAGGTTTTAGGATGACACCTATTACAACTCTCTTATCCAGGACGTGCTGAAGAAATGGAACTGCACTTTATCCCCACATCTAGTGTTAATCACCGTCCATTGAAGTAGAACACCATAATTTTGAAAAAAAACAAAACACATACGATGACATTTCTCATACGGTGTATTCCGGTTCAAACAGTAAAGACAGAGGGCCTTTAAACTATTACCACTTCACATTGAACAATCGTAACGTGACACCAAATCAAGAGGGGCCTAGCAACATCATATGGCACATAACTCCATCAGGTTTATAACTATAGTACCTCAGTAGCCAAGGAATTTTAGGTGTCACTAAATCACCGTAACTGCAGCAGTCCTGGTTCAAAAACTGTCTGAGGAGGTGACTTTTCATGACAGTCTCACAGAACTAAAAAATAGCCTCCCATCATGGTTAATATATGCATATATATATATATAATATTATCAATATATTATTTATATTATATTATGATATTATATTTATATTATCAATATAAATATATATGCATTTGTATGTATATGCATATTGTAATATTCCAGGTTTAATAAAATAAATAAAAGGAAAATTAATTGTTCTTATTATTCTCAGATCTAAATTATAGCTTTGATGATTACAAGGTTCGAATGAAAAGATTAAATATTAAATAGATATAAGAATTTTATTTTAAATTATACAACATTATTAACTATTATCTTAGGGCAGTTTTCCAGAAAATGAGAACAGAAAGACACTTAACTAAATTAATGGCAAAAGTGTTCATATTTCCTTAGTCCATTCAAATGCCTCGATATTAGATGTAAACATCGGTTGTAGCACAACGGTTTTGAGTTTTTGATTAAGATTTTCTTTATATATTTTTCCTTAATACTTATTATCGACTTCTATTTTTTATTAAAATAGTACTTATAGTAAAATATTAAATACGATTATGTTACAAAAGTTGATAAAATTTTAATCTATCTTCTCAACATAACAGCAATTCAACGGACTTCGGAAGGCCGCCTTTTCAATATTTTAAATTATTGTAAAAGTTATAGTTTAAAAGTCAAAAAGGATATTTGTACTTCGCAATGAATAACTATTTGCTGAAAATTAAAAAACGGAAATAGAAAAAAAAATCAATATTATTTTCTTAACTACTTAATATTATTTACAGTTGAAGCCAAATAAGGTATGATGATGATGTTTGATGATTTTTGTTTGCATTCAGGCCACAAAGCATAATATTTGTACCTTGAGCATTTCAGAATTATTGTGTTCAGTCATTATCTAATTTGTCTCACTATCATTGTCATTAACTAAACTTTATCATGTATCAATTGTATCTTAAATGTGACTTGCCCAACAATAATGAGGCAAATTACTTGCAGCAATGAGGGAGATTGTATCCCAAAAACATTCAATATGTTGGATAATTTATTTGTGGATCTGTGGCAACACTGTCTCGACCACGTTTCATGTATAACCTTACAAATTGCATATACGAAATAGTCTCTTGTATTGTTCCGTTCCGTGTTCAATAAATATTGTCATAACTTCATGATCTGTGTTATCTTTTACCCTAAACTATAGAATCTTGGATTCACTACATATAACTTGAAAACTATTGTATTTTTGTTTATGAAAAAAATACTAGTGGAAGGTTAAAATATGAAGCAAATCAACGAGATAATGTTCTTCTAGCATTTTTAATTAAAATTTAAAATCGAGTTAATTGAACAGGCACAATAATATAAAATTAAGGGATTATTGAGATTTTGAATAATTTAGAAGCACAGTTTTCTGTGTAAATGCACTTGTTTCCAAATAATCAAGTGTGAGTGTGAACGCACACGTGTCTGTGTCTGTATTTTCTTTTCTTAGAGATGGAAAGCCTCAGACTAGTGTATATCCTTGTGTGGGATTTTTACTCCGTAAAACCACCTCCCTACTCGTATTCCTACTTCTAAGGCATTATAGTAAAACGTTCTCCATTCCTAACGGAGCTTAAGCCTAAAACGCCAGATTTTTCTAAATGATTGCCGCATATTTTTAATTGTATAGGCAATAACCACTGATATATTATAAGTGACTAGATTATGTAGCTTAGTAAAATTTAAAAGAGTAAATAGGACAAATTTTAGTGTATAACAAGATTTATATATAGGATTATTTCATTTTAAATTTTGAAAGGAAACGTAATGTTACCGGAGTGTGACTAGTGCCAGGTGTGTTGCATTGCATTTTTGTTTATAAACAGGAACCTATTAATAATGAAGACTTTACTTTTTTGTTAAACCTTCAAATTCCTCTCATATCTAATCCTTAAAATCCAAAATCCAATGCTTCATACTTTGTTACAAATAAAGTCATTTATAAATACCTTAATTTTTCATACGTGACCGATCTAGCTTTTTTTTTTCTTTTTTTTTATCCCCCTCCCTTGCCATTTCTGGCATACGGGGCGCGGGAGCAGTGGGGTAATGCGCTGGGGTTCGCGCATGCCACTGCTCCCAAATATAACCAATTCTTTTTTTTTTATTATTATTTATTTAATTATTTTTTTTTTACTGTGGTGCAACCCAGCGCTAGGTTTAGCTCCTTACTGATGTAGCTGTACCTTGTCCACTGCATCCGTCAGGATGCCTCCTGCAGTTACCAGGCTGATCCAGCCCTCCTGGTCTTAGTCTGGGTCAGCTTCCTCATCTTCTGGTGGCTCGCCGATGTTGGGCGGTCAAGCCCTTCCCATCGTGAAATGAGTGGGGCCCACCACCTCCTTCCACCCGTAAATGAACTCCCTGAAGAAGGGATAATTCTCTTCTTTCATCAACCAGGGAAAGTCCGACTCGGCGAGGGCGTAAATCCCGGTCTTTCTCGACAGCCTGGCTCGGTGTCCTATCTAGCCTTAACCAGATAGTAATCCTTCCATTATAAACTGCAAAATCCACTAATTTATAACCTTACTCCCTCTTGCATTCGTGACAATCCTCAAAGGCAACTAAAAGGAAGATAGCCTCGAGACCTCCTAATATTGAAATGTTATTAGAGTGCTAACAGTGGGTAGTTGCTCTACACGATGTATCTTCATTATGAACTTGAATCAAATTACAGGAAGTTTTTTTTTTATGAGTAAATGTCAATAAAAAATTAAATAACAAAAAAGATTTTGTAATTGAGTTTCTTATATTCATAAGTAAAACGCTTACACCCAAAAAGTTTCCGTTTTTTTTTTTTTTTTATTATAGCGACACTGCTATCAGCTGGTCTATACTCTTAACTACTTATTACAGCTGCCAAAACCGCCATGACGCAACTTATCAGCTAATATGTGAACTACTACTGTCATCATGCAAACGCCGTATATTTGTATTATTAATATTTGTACTATTTCTTTGATATACTTTAATTTCACACAATAGAATCTTCTGATCCACTACAAGCTAACGTCTTACACGTAGCATCTCTCGATGGTATTTAATAGCTCAGCGAATTGACTAAGCACAAATTGACTGAACTCAGTGCTTGACCACCAGCCGGAATGGTCCCTCCCCATTCTTTGTTAGCCCCGGCTAATATACAACCAACGTAAATCCGCCTTCAGCCGACCTTGCAACTGTTAAATCCCATACGGCAAAACAAGATGTATTATAATAAAATGTATATATATCATGTATTATATATTATGTAATTGTATATATATGAAATAAATAAAGAGGTTAGAAAATAACAAAAACCTCAGTGCGAATTCCCTTTCATGGAATTCACCTTAGGAGGCAATGAGTATCTACTACACAGGATCTACTCCACAGTACCTACTACACAGGATCTACTCCACAGTATCTACTACTCAGTACGTTCTAGTGCTATTTTGATAAACATACATTGGACTTTTAATACGCTACTACCTACCTTCTAGGATCTCTCTTCTATTCTATATCTTTTATCCCATTTGTAAGGACCTACAGCTAGATTCTGTAGGACTTGCAATTTCTTTACAACCGAAAGGCTGGTTCCCAACGGAACGAAGTTTCCTTCCTGCACGGACCAACAGCTAGTTCCTGTAGTACTTATTATCCCCTTCACCACCGATAGGCTGGCTCCCCACAGTGTGAAGTTTCCATCTCGGGAGGATTTACGGCTAGTTCCCGTAAAACTCACCCTGCTAATTCATCACCTAACCTACTGAACGTATATTATCGAGGCCTTCTGGTATACATTACCTCACATCTTCAATTCGAGTCAGAACTATTTAATTAAACCCAGCCACCTTGACATTATATTTGCTTCAGTGCACTCATGTCAAAATTACATTTATTAGAGAAGACAATAATTTTCCACAGCTAACGCGTATTTTCTCTTAATTTTTTTTTTCAAATTTGTACCTAAACTGAACAGCGTTTATAACAGAAACAGTTACTGTTACAGCAGAAACAGCGTAGGTTCTTGAAAACTAAATATTGAACTATTTTAGGTTAAAACCCCCGAGTTCCATTCGATTCCAGAAAAAAACCCTAAAATTTTCGCCAATCTTTGATCTAATCTTCAATTTCTTGAGTAGTGTACAATAAAAAGTAAAGTTTCTTTTTAGAGTAGATAAATTTTATGATATTTGAGCCCCAATCGAACGTATTACATTGGATATTTTTCGAAATAAGTTTTCCAAACACCAGTATTTCTTACCAAATAACGAGTGGATAAAAATTTTGAACATATTTCAACAAATGTGAAAACTACTATTCTTAGGAAAATAATCATCACAAACTACTTTATGGTAAATTTAACGAGTTTCAAATCGAGACCTCCAGCTAGAGCTCAGGTCTTTTTGAATGGTAATTTTAATAATATTAATCTTCAAATATCTACAAATGAAAGTTCGGAGAAAATATTTATTCCTTCAGGGACTTTAGGACTGTCGGATTTAAGTAATCCGATTTTTGCCGTTGTTTTTTGAATTTATAAAAAGTCGGGGTCGGGGGTCTCATTTCCTGATGCCCCCCCCCTCGCCGCGGACACCGGAAGGCCTCGAAGACGCTGCGACTGCAATGTCGCCCCAGCCTATGCACTCTGCATGCTAGGACCTGGCCTACCCCTACCATCACGCCAGGGTCCAGGACACGCTGGCCAGCCCTTGAAGAGGAAAGACGTCTTTTCAGATCCCAGGCGAAGATACACGGTCTTTACCGTTTCGCCCACCGTACATCTCGACGAGGGAAGCGACCATAGGACGCGGAAGTGACCGCGACAGCGAAACTTCCAACAGCCACCAGATAAGCACATAATATCCATATTATATAATATATGAGACTACAATGCTGTGTTTTTTTATTATTATAGATAATATTCGATTAATTTACTAACACATTAACCATAATTGCCCCTCCAGGGATTAACACCTTTATAAATAAAGGAAAATACATCCATGTTGTTATGAGCAGAAAGTGTCCCACAATCTTCAGCCCCTCTTTTCCACACATTTAATTATAATCGAAAAATTACACTGGGGACACCTGCAGTATAGCACGAGCAGGTCCCGATGTAAACAAGGACTATTACATTATATTATAGATAGATTATAATTATTCGAATACTAACCACCAGAAAAAATTTAAATTTTGATTCAGAATCTATTGGCATCAATAAACTCAATTCCAAAAAAATGGCGACACCTGTTTTTGCACTGATCCTTCAAATAATAAGGAGTTTGAAAGCTGCTATACAGTTGAAGCATGCAAGGGCGTACCTAGGATCAAAACTAGGAGGGGGCGAGCCATAGCCAATCAGGTTGTGACATTTCAGTACGAAAAAGGCCGATGAAACCAAAATTTTAAACAATTGTCGCAGTGTTTTATTAGTTATTACAATTAATATTTGCATGAAAAAAAAATTTAATTTTGATTAAATTAATATTTTTTTTTTACTTCTGGGTAGGGCAGCTGTCCTCTCCTACCCCCGCTGGGTACGCCCATGAAAGTATTTTTTGTACATTATTGATTAGTATGATTAGTTGATATTAATTACATAGGTTTAACTTGAAACAATAATGTTTTTAATTCATAATCGATGAATTATGTCATAAGCTGTAGTGTCCGCAAAATAAAATAAAATGCTAAATTCATAATTACTGATTATTTTTAATTGTACAAGGATATACTTTTGAAACTACTTACATGAGATATGGTCGCAATAAATTGTTAAATGGTTGGATTATTAAAAATTACACGAGAGGCACAGATGCCAATACGCTGAATCAAATGGAATATTTGTACAGAGATCAAACAAATATTTGTCGGGATGAACAGTTGACGGACTTATTCCTCTTTATTAATACAAGTGTTTGTCGACAAAGAGGCTAAAGTATATTTAAGACCTAGGGAGAGCGGATACTGATTCAGATGGCACAATGAAGGTTCTCTGCTTTTTCTTGTCCCTAGCTCTGGGACAAGTTGCCCTGGCATACCGTATTACTACTTCCGGCGATGACGATAGTATAACTGGATTACCTGGTAGTAGTAATTGAGTATTCATTTTTTTTATTTAATTTTTTTATCCAGCCTTTGAGAACTGTGACTGACGCTTTTGCTTTCTCAACAATCAAGGGTAGAGTGTTTGCTAATGGTTTAAAATTAAAATTAGGGGCGGGGATGCAGCGATTATTCACCTTTATTAGAGTTTATTTAGAAATTTTACGAATTTCTAAATAATAAAGGCTGTTGAGAAAAGTTTAATAAACAGCATGTATTCATTTTAGCTTATTTTCCATAATTAACAAGTTGAACATTTTCGGACACTGAGGAGGCATCATTTTCAAGAACTTCCAACAAGACTATGTATGACCTTCACCATCTGAAGTGAGGTGATAAACTTTATATTTTAATAAAATAGTTGAATTAGCAGAAGCGGCATAATTAGTACAAAATATATTTTACCAGAATTTAACTCTATCGAAGTTTTTTTTTTAAATTTCCATCCTCCATTAATCTAAAATATAATTATTGACTTTCTTCTCACGGTCATTTAGTTCAGATCTAAAGCCAAAGTATCAATTTTAGAATACAGGAGTTTAGTAGTTTAGATAAAATATACTTTAAATAACTAAGGTATTTATAAAAAATAACAATACCATCTTCTTTTCTAAATAGTGAAGTCATTATTTTACGATGCTTTCAGGTATCAACTTGAAGGAGCATTCTTCAACTTTCCAAACAAAAAGCCAGCAGAGTAGTTCTTCGGCAAAGGTAGTCCTTAATGTACCTCATACCCCGACAGTGGCTTTACCCAAACCAAAACCTCTGAAATTAAATTTACCAGGTCATCCAGAGTTCATAGCAATTCCACACCCTGAAGTCGTTGCAGTTCCACACCCTTCCACATTCATTGCTCCTCACGTGGTTCCCAAGATAAATTTGAACATAAACAAGCATTTATTGTATTGCCTTAAATATAAAAACAATTACCGACAGTTCTCGTCGTTAACTCAGCAACTAACATCATTGATTATTTTATAGCCTGATAAGATAATGTTTTTACAGGTGCACTACGTGAGCGATGAACACCACCACCTGAGTGTGTTCCAGCTCTCCAACGGACTGGAAGTCGTGCCGCTGGACGACCACTATGGCCGTGTGTCCGATTACCTCTACCTCGGCACGGAGATCAACCTGGTGCCCGGCAGTGACACATTCTTCCTACCGGCCACTGACCTCATTGACGGACATACGACCTATGTCAACTTGGGCACAGAATCCGGACATCTATCTCTATCCGAGGTCAGGATTGGCACTACCCTTCAACAAGGATTCCAAGGTAGTGCACCAAAAGCATTGAATTATAATTGTTCAAGTCCTTCTTGAAAGCCTAGTATGCACTGGGATTCTTTGAGATAACTCATGATAAATTCAGAATCTAATCATGTCCCTATTCCTTGTTGGGAATCAGGAAAGACTCAGTTCAGACAAGACTCTGTGCTCACAGCAAGATTTATATTTGTCCCAGTTCCAAGCAAAAAATGTTTGAGAAATTACTTCTCATTCAGTGCTGACTTTGTTCTAATTCTAAATTACGAATGAAAAAAATATTTATATAAAAAATGGTGGATACACCCATTGTTTAGAGATGGTAATAATCACTATGTGAGGAATCTATTAAATACTTTGAAAGTGGAAGACAGAATCAGACAATAACTCGAACTGATTTAGAATTTATTTTTACTGTTTTAAGATATTTTGCATAGTTCATAGCGATTTGAAATTTGAAGAAACAAAATAGCTGATTTTTTTTCACCTCACACATTATAAACATGCAGTTATAATGTAAGGTCCACAAAGGGCCTCACATTAGCTAAGGCAAGGTATACTTATGAGCCTTACTCTAAGAATAACCAAATCATTATAATTTAATTGAAAGTGTATCTTATAGTTCCTGATAAAGTGGATTACTACAGTTTACAGAATAGACAATTAATTAATTGATTATTTAATAGTCTTATACTTTTTTTTAAATTGTTTAAGTCTGCTGTGTTATGCTTCTATTTATAACTACATCTTCAAGACATTCTGTCATTCCTTTGTCGGTGCTAAAGAAGTTTTACTTTAAAAAGAAGAAATGATATCCACGATTCACCATAATTTCCTTTTTTTTATTAATACAGATTAACTATGATTGAATAATAACTCCTAAGGTTTAATAAATCAAAAATCTTTGAAATCTGCCCTAAAGAACCCGGTTCAGCCAAAAACTGCTGTTCACAATAGAAGCCAGATACCATGTTTTACAACCTAGTGTCACATATATATACTTTTAAAATTGCAAATCTTTAATTATTTGTTCACAGGTTTTGACGAGATTGGTCCTGTCTTCGTCCCAGTGAAAAGAAAGTCTGAAAGACTTCATGTGAATCCAATTGCCTACAGAACCAACAGACTTTCCTATTACAATTCTTCCTCTTCCTCCCAATTCAACTCTACATATCTAAGTCACAAATTAGTTGATCATACACCTTTCCACCATCTTGTTCATTAAAACATAATGTAAAAGAATAAATAGATTCTTATTGATACTTTATCTAATTAGTAATTATTTTCAAATTATTCTGTATTATATATTTTGCAGTAGACAAAGCTTTCATGGGTTCTTGACTATTTTATCTGAGAGATTGGTTTAACATTCTAAAGCAAGTCAATATTTTAAATTCCATCCATAAATATTTAATCAAGAGGGTGGTTAGATTGCCAAATTTTTTATAATCTACTTTTAGAATTTCTTGGTTCCTCATTAAAATTTATATAACTTCCAAATACTACACAATTTAAAAAAATAAATAAAAGCAGTTAAAAAATATTTAATAATAATATTTAACAAGTTTAATGGCACAATAAGGTAGTAATATATGAAATATCGATTATAAGGGGTATCATTATATCATTATATCATGAAAGAGATGATCACAAATAATATTTCAACTTTAGTACATAATTTATACTTACCAATGACAAGGGTGGGCAAGGGGAGTTAATTATCCAGGGCTCTGCACCCTGAGAGAGTACCACAGTATAGGATAATTAAATAAAATAAATAACTTGTACGTTACAGATGAATTTAGAGTTTTAGTGGGTCCTTGGATTTCCACTTCCTCTTGAGAGGTTCCTCTCAAACCCTCCAGCAGTACCGGCCCTAACCAAGGGACTCTCACAATATCCTTTCACCCAGGACACCTAAATTTCTCTAACCACTAATTCCAATCATAACTTCCTAGAAGACATTTTGGTTGTGTTATCATTATACGGTAGTAAAATTAAAACAGTAGTAGAGTACTAATTATGTGAGTATTAGTGAAAAAAATGCTTCCATTATTAGAACATTCCTTCATTATATTATTTTCATTTCATCACAGATGATCTGGGAAATTCCTCATGCTTGTAATATTCTTCAGTTTTTATTTCAGTTTGATGAAGTATTTTCATTTTTACACTCCATTATCTAATATGATGTATCAAAAATACTTTTTTTCCCTCCATTTGATGTCTCTCCATATTTTTTAAAATTATTTTAAGGAGTGTGAAAACACAGTTTGTTTATGTCATATTCTCTAGTTGGTACTAACTTACATTAGTCCTCATAGAAGTTACTTCTTTTTTATTTGAGAATCTACTCCAACTGTGTAAACTGTAGTGAAACAAAGAGATAATAACCCTAGTTAGAGAGGTTAATTTTCTAAAACGTTTTGGGAAAGAGGGTCAAGATCACCTTTCTTAGATCTCCATCCTGGTAAATTGGAAAATCCAGTCCATATTATTGGAAAATTTTACATTGTAATTACCTTCCCCCAAAAATTGTTAAAACAAAGTCCTTGGTGATAACTATCATTTTGCATTCCATTTTTTTTGTCTAAAATATAAAAGTTAGAAAGTAAAAGTTGGTAAAATTATCATCATTCAGAATCTAAACTCTTTGTAATTACACTTATAAAAGTTCTTTTAAACCAAGAAAAGAGAGTATGAGAATGTGACGGTTAATACTGTTACAACGAATTATAAAAGCAATATTAATAAACTCACAGACAGTACAAACAGTAAAACTTACTTACTTGTTGCATGTCTCTGAATTTCCATCGTAGATACTCAGCCCTGTTGATCAGAGCGCCCTTTCCTTCATTGTACATCAGCTGGCCGAACTGTTCCCTTATCAATTTCTCAACCTCACTCTGGCCCCCAGCATTGTATGCATCTATCAGTTCTCCTCCTTTCTTGTAGTTAGCCAACTTATAAAGAAGGCACTCATCCTTATTTGACGCTTGTGAGATTACACGGTCAAGTACAGTACCAGCATTTACTGATGAAGCACCACTGCCCCAGATGATGCCCATTTCAGGATAGTAATGCTATACTAACAACATTATTTAGATAGTAATAATAATTAAGTAATATAAATTTGCTTCAATCAAGAATGCCCACTTATATATACAATTACATAAATAAAATACACATATAAACAATGACAAATAATAATAATCATAATAATGGCTAACTAACCAGAAATTTCCCTCCCATCAGCGAGCACCATCAAAACACAAATAGATGAGGCCAAAACTAACACAATCCTCTTGTCTAAATTTTGGTATATCTATCAGATGTTTATAAATATAGAACAGAAATATTTGCATTGTAATGGTTCAATGGAATGACATATAAATTATAAATCTTGGTTTCTTTTTACAACAAAAATATCATAATTTTATCATTTAATAGTTTCATCTATTACATGTTGGAAAAGAAAAGAAGAAAACCTGAATTTGGCTCAGTGCTAGGGTACAAAGAACATTAATGGTCACTTGTATTGGATCTACAAGAATTCTACAATTGCCATATATATTAGGTCCTTTTAAAAACATAATACATAATACATAAAATATGTTTTATCAAAATTTCAGTCCACATTCTACACATTTAACTTAAAATTTACAAAATAAACCATCATTTTCAATTTCTTTGATTCATCTTTTTGTCAGAAGTTGAATTTTGAGGTAATACCAGTCCTTGCTTTTTGAGATGAAAAACTCCTACGAATTTGAAATCCTTATTTTGGAAGATTAATTAATTAAATGCATTCCCTTTCAAATATATTATACTGACCAGAAGCATAGTCATAATTACAAGGGGGAGTAGTATACTAACACCTGTTACAAAGCATGACCGATGGGCAGGAATGTTTATTGTCTTGCTTAAATATAACTTTATTTACTAATTTACCTGAGTAGGCTACTTTTTTTATAAAACTCAATATACTCTTTCGATTTGTTCATAATAAAACTCAGTGGTAACAACCAACTGGAACCAGCTTAAAATGTAAAATTACACAAAATGCAAAACATATGTTACCAGAATGAACTTCCTAGAACAAAATGCTACAATGTCACAATGCACTTGTACATTTCATCACATAAATTTCCACAGTTGCTGCCTTTGCATTTTGTTCTTTTTTATAGTAGTGCCTCAGAAGACCAAGAATGACCATTACTATGGCATTTTCAATGAAATGTATAAAAGTGGTGGGTAAATAATTGAATAAAAGGTAAGTTAAAGTAAGCAATGTCATATGCACTGTTTATATCAAAATGAAAATAGAGCCTTTAATATCAGTAATGAATCAATGCACAAGGACTTTAGTAATGACCTAGCAAATATAGGATATCTCAGTGTGGATAGGACAGTTCGGTATTAGTTTACCGTCCAATCTGGTCAGCTTTTTTGATTCAGGAGACAAAAACAAAATAAAAACTAAGCTTCCTAGCTCCTTGATATCACTTCCATATTTAAAGTTAGGAATATCAACAGAAGGATTCATATTTATATTATACTTGATCACCTACTTTTAAATCTGAATGTTTCTTTCTGAACAATAGAAAGTTCAGTTGAATCTCTGAAACATAAAGAAAGTATCCAACTTTACATTAGGTTAGGATAATCTTATGGTGAAGGTCTGATCTTAATATTTCAATAAGATGTTAATCATAAATAGTATTAATTGTTTCTCACTTTATTTATTTATTAAATGAAACTACAAGTTATTCGCATAACGGAAATATTTATATTTAAAAAAACTTTTCATAAAAATGGCCATAAACTTGTTAAAAGGGGTAATGCATACTATATGTAGAGAAATAGATTTATATATACATATAAGATAATAGAATACAATATTTATATACTTATAAACATTATAAACCAGTACTTTAAAACTCATCAACTATTTTCTATTATGTTTTCCATCACCCGAATAAAGACATACCTATCTGAGAAAAAATATGATTTTTTTACTTATGACACAGCATGATAAGTCTTTTCTTAAATTTTAATGCTAAAATATAAGCATAAAAATAATAAAACTAGTATATGATAGCAAAATGTATTACCTTATTGGAACAATGAAAACAAAATGATCTCCATAGCGCTCACAGTTGGTTGTATCAATAATCCTCTATTGTGTGTCATTTAAATTCTTGTTCAGCTATAATGGAATTCCTTCAATTTATTTAATTATTTTTTATATTTTAAAACTTAATACTTTTGTTTAGTAATAAAATAACAACAAATTGTAATTTTCATATTATCCATAACTATTAGCTATAATTTTTATGAAATTCAACTGTAAAACAAATTCCATTTTTTTTTTTTTTTTTAATTTTGGTAAGAAATTGAAATCAGCTATTGTAAAGTTGACAATTATTATTACATCTTTTTCTTTTTTAAAAATACAATTGTCAATGTTTGAGAACAAATTAAACTTATAAATAAAAATTTTTATCACAAAAGGCTCAATATTATTTACAAAATTACAATAATAAATCAAGGTGCTCACCAGTCTATGAATCAAAATCACTGTGTCATTGATGCATTGAATAATGCCTATAAGAACTTCTTTGTTATTTATTGCATTTAGCATTGAGTATAAGTATGCCACATGTAGAAGCAGAATAATGCTCTCTTACTACGTTAATTTTAAGCTCTCAAGATTTTGGTAGTTCAACATTAGCCAAACAAATCTTAAACTCTGAACTTTTCTAAATACAGTTTTCAGAACTGTAATCCTACCAGATTACAACTCTTGGATTTCCTCCTCAAGTTGTCCAAAAAATTCCCATTTCCAGGGAGTGGAAGAACAAACAAACAATTTTTCACTAATGTTTTGTAGGAGCCAAACACCCAGTTCTAGCTACTAACTATGCATTTGAAAGTCACAGCAGGTGCTGAGATATGCTTTCATTTTGATAATACTTGTTCTTTACACTCACATTCAGCCTTTCGCTGAGGATTTTAATCCTGTCAAATAAAAGTTTGGCAGGAAAGTTCTGGTGTAACTGTAATCAGTGACTTCCTTCGCTATTTAGGGTACTAAAAACGAATCAGAAGTTGTCCAACTAGATTTAGAATCAGAAAATATTATAAATCATAAAAAATAAATAAAATGAAAACACATCTTTTCGGTTTACAACTTTCAAAGTGAGCTTTTACACAAAAGATAATGCTAGATTA
Organism: Halyomorpha halys; assembly: GCF_000696795.3. NCBI lineage: Eukaryota > Metazoa > Arthropoda > Insecta > Hemiptera > Pentatomidae > Halyomorpha > Halyomorpha halys. The sequence continues at coordinate 541,286 of NW_027112673.1, read as the reverse complement.
AAATAAAAACAAGGAAATTACCTACAATTTGCGTTTCTATAATTTTTTTGCAATGAGTGTTTTTCGCGCGCTCAACAGGTCAAGTGCAAATGGACAGTAGGTTAATTGGTACTGAAAAACGATTGAAGTGAGAAGATTCGATTTTAGTGGTTTACTTTATTTTTTTTTGGAGTACTCAACACGAATATTCAAAGTTCATATTAATATTCTTGAATCTATTTTGAAATGATATAACAAAGGGGTTTTAAGGGCAAATTAGATCATAACCCAAGAAATAGTAGAACAGGGAGATGATATATTTTCAATTTGTACGTGACGATTTGTACTACATTGTACATTATAAAACATTAATCTGAAATTCACGCATCTTTTACATGCATTTCAGGATTACTAAAACTATAAACCATTAATGTTATGAATATTTTACTAATGGTTTGAGTTGCACTGTGTAGACGTGATCAGTATGTACAGAGCGGCACTTTTGTATACAGGTTTTTCTGTTGATCTTAAAATCTAACATGATTTTTTATTTTAATTCAAGGATTTTCCAAAATTATGAGGCATTTTTTTATGGATGGAAACTTACAGAAACCCCATTCTAATAATTTAAAATATTTAGAATAAAAGAAAGCCTGAACCCTGGTGAAGTTCGTGGCCAGCTGGTAAAATTTTAGATAAATGTTTTTATTTTGTCCGACTTTCTTCATAGATCATACCGTCGTTCGGGGTTACTTCATGAAGATCCTACTAGCTTAGGAACAGGATGTAGGACACCAATAGAAAAAGTAAATCCGATACACTATCTTAGAAACAGGATGTAGGACACCAGTAGAAAAAGTAAATCCGATACGACACTATCTTTGGAATGCATTCAATTTAAAATAAAATCAAAACTTTTTTTGTTTTACATGTCACAATTTAAGCTTAAAAAAAATGTTTTTGGTATAAAAAAAAATATTCCCCGGTATTTGAAACCGAAAAAATAAATTAAAAAGGACTTGAGGAAATTGTCTCATCTTTATGTAGGAATATACAGGATTACCTTATCTTTAGAGTTTACTTACAAATTTATAGGCAAAAATAAAACTGATTTCAGTAGTTTTTTTTCATTAATGATTTCTTATATTTCTCAAAAAATATTTTGTTGAAAAACTTCAGATTCGTATTTAGCATCCCAAAAACATAATGTAAGCCACTAAAAACATATTTAACCTATTGTAAAATATCAAATTTTTATTTGACAATTGCGCAAAAACCACGTATTGTACGAAACCAATTCTAAGGACATGAATTTAAATATTATTCTCTTCATAATTTTAATAGCGGGTTACCTTTTCCGAACAAGCTTGCTTTATGAGTCTTCTATTTCCTGGGTTTTCAAAAGATAGAATATCGTACCCAATCTAGATTGCTATATACTGTAAAAAATCTTATATTCAGCTGATATAGATCTAGGCTATATAATTTAAATTTAAAATGAATATTAATAAGACAAATGAAAAAGAACATTGAATAAGGAAAATCTTAAGAACATGTTTTTCTTAATGTTTTGTACTTAGAAGTGTTTATTCTTCATCTGTTATTCCTGTGAAATAGTTTATCTTTCCAATTCACAGGAATTGGTCTGGACAAGAAGGTAATGCTTTATTTCAATGATAAACATCTTCTATCCGCAAATAATTGTGTATTGTTTATATAACTAGAAACAGCAGCATTCATATGGCCTAGAGTGTATCAATAAACATCTCATTGTAATACAAAAACAAGACTTTTGTAACCAAGAGTTGTTTCTGTTTCTTCTATTTTAATATTTAATAAATATGGCGCTTGTTTAAATAATCATTAATTTAATGAAACAATGACGGAGAAATTATTAGAAGTAGAATTCATTTCTGTAAAATTAATAAATTTCTATTTAGAAATATATCGTAACTTATATATCATAAATTTGAACTTATAAATCTTTCAATACGTTCGTGTAGGCTTTTAACAAATGTAGTTCAGGAGTTTGAGATTTTTAAAGCTAAACGCTAAGTGTTAGAGCAACATAAGAAGAAACAATTCACCGAGTGTATTCGTGGGTCCTAAGAAATAGAGAGACTGCGACAAAAATAGAAAGTTATTTAATTAAAAAACTTTTCCAATACTGGGACCTGTAAAACTATAAATTCAAAAGGATAACAAAACATTTCTGGATTGGTCACCAAACTTCCTTCCACGAATTAAATGTAAGGCCCAAAAAACTTAATTATAGATAGTAAAATTCTGAATATAATCGTAAATATTCTTTGCAGGTTATCATAGGAACCGTTTTATCTTAATCTTATTCTTTAGACTAGATACTGCTTGTTGATCACATTATCACAAAAAACTAAATGTCTACGAAACTTAAATTATAAATGGCAATTCTCTTTGTTGTGGATGTTACTGTACATCCAAAACAAAGAGAATAAAGAGAATTGCCATTTAATCGTTAAAAATTAAATTGCCAGTAAAATGTAAAAAAAAATTCTAAAATCCCAAAAACCCAACGCGAATATCTAATTTTGGGAGGGAAGGGTTGAACTTTTTTCTTGGACAATCAAAAGGGTTCATTATTGAAAATAGTGAAACCAAAACTTTTACTTGCTTATGTATTAATATTTCAAAGTAGTTGCAATCCTAGTGAAATCTTTAGGTATAAACAATTACTTTATTACTTGGTAGGAATAAGCAATAATTCAGTAGTCAAGAAAGAACCGAAATCGATTAAATGAGTTGACTAAACAAAAAAAAAATTAGAATCATAATAACCAATTCATAAATGATAGTTCTCCATTATTTTGCGGAAAGCCTAAAATAAACCTGTATTGTTTGTGAAAGCTACCAATTTCAATGCAATTCCGAGTTCCTTTGATTTTCTCTGGTTTAACTAAGTTTGATTTCAGTTCAAAAAACAATTGCTCCTCCACTCCTGTATTTTTTTTTCAAATTTTAATATCACCTTAGTTGTTCTATTAGATTTCATAGGAGATTCTTAAAATAAAGTATCTTAGACACATATTAAACATGATCCCGAATCATTATATAATATTGTAAAAAAAAATCTCAGATCTTCAAGATATTCAATCTCAACATACATGAATAATCGAACACAAAAATAATAAGGCGGAAATTCTGGGGGTGAAACAGTCTTTGACATCTGCTTCATTCGAGAGTTCATGTAAGTTTATTTTATGAATCAATTTATGAAAGACTCTCCCAAACGTGAATACTCCCGTCCATAAAATAAGTAATCTGGCCTTAAAGGAATTTTTAGAAAAATATATCGGGATAAAAAGTTCTGATGGAACTCTTCGGAAACATTAGCTTCAGAAAATTACACAATGTTTTAGTGAAAGCAGATTTTGTGACTCATCAATAGGACCACATCCAGCGTTGATAAAACTTCTGCTGATTGAGCCACAATGGTATCCTATTTGTCTTACCTGGAGTAGCTCAAAGCTCGTAGGAGGGCTCAGTTAGTAAATACAGCCTGATGAAATTGTAGAACGCGGGTCATGACTGATGATCGAGGAAGTTATTTATTTGAAACGTCTAGGTGACACTTCTATATTTCATTTGGAAGGTAAGTATAGTAATATTTATAACTATGAGCTAAAACCTTTTAAACTTTAAAGTTATTAATAATATCTATTTTGGTTCCTAAACTCTTGGGAATATTAGGTGTACTACCTTACAGTCAAAGAAGTTGTTACAAAAACTTATTACAAGAGAGAGGGAAAGAGAGGACAAAATTTAACATTTTGACCGGATTTTTGTTAGCTGTTCACAGTTTTTATTTCCTTTCGTACACTCAGTAAAAGTTACTTTTGTTCCAGTAACTCTTTTAAATGATAACATTAATCCGGTTTATCAGTTACAATGTGTTTTTCATATTGAAATTATGAATATTGTTCTGTATTCATAGAGTGAGCTTGGAATAAATAGCAAACACTAGTTGAGTTTTACTTGAATACAGATCGAGGGAATGATTGAACGTAAAAGAGGTCTATTAGGATTTAAATTTTACCAAATTTACTCCATTTTAAAAAATATGGAATAATTCATTTCGTACAATTAGTAGCTTTACAGATATTGAGCACTGAATGAAATTGAGCGAACATTTTAGGTTAAAAAATAAAATAAAATGAACGCCTTGTGGCGTGTAGCTGAAACAGTTTAATGTCAGATTTAACAATTCGTGTTTACTTCGGTAATTACTAAAAATGAAACCAATATCAAGTATATATAAATATGTTCTTCTTTTTTTAATTTTTCGCGATATAAAAAGTGGTCTTGGACCATTTTTCGATGACTTTCAACAGTCAAACCAGATGAATCATATTTTGAGGAAACACTGGAAAATGAGGAAAAAAATCCAGTTCATATTTATCCAATTATTGTTAAATGCATATCAATCAATGAACAGCCCCAAATCACTGACACTCCTCCATGTTTAACTGTTCCACCCATACTTTTCTATTCAAATACTGTGATTGGTTTTCTATTGACGATGATTCTCTGATCAGAATCACACCCTTCTTGGGCTGAAATAGTTTCGTGGCGCTCTCGTCAAACTAAAAAAATTGTGGCACAACCTTGGAGTGATTGAATGTTTAGGAAAAGAAGAAAGAACAGAGCAAAGTAAATGCAGGATGCACTGTATATTTGCTATTTTATTTTTTATTTTTTGTAATATTATAAGAAAGAGGCGTTCGCGTGCGACACCCCCTCATTCAATTGGGGCACCGAAGGATGTTAACGAATCTTTTTTTCTCTAATTGACTTGATCGATGGAAGGATTTTTTTCAGGTTACTCTTCGGCGATAACATTCTTTCCTAGGAATGCGAGGAACACAAATTGTGCGTTCAAAAGTCCTTCAAAATTCACTCGAAATGTTTCCGAATTGATTACTTTTTTAAAGATTTCCATTTTTTTTCCCCCGAAGATAAACTCGTTTTCCAATATTCGATTTTATACTTTTAAGTCCCGGTTTAAAAACTTCTTCCTTCCGTTTGAATATCATTTCCTTACAGATGAAGAAATGTTAAGGAAATAAAATTTTATGAAGCTATGTGGAAGTATTAACAGCTGATACAAGTGAACAATAAGAAATTACGATTTCCGAATACTTATGACACCTACATTTTGGATATTTTTCTACGGTAATTTTGAATACGTGTAGATTACAATTATTTTCTATGAATGTTGTTCTTTTTATGGAGTAGTGTCCTCCTAGTACTAACAAATGGCCAACAATTCGTAAAAAATGATAAATTAATAAAAAAAATTAGTAAATCTGAAAGTCCAAGCCATTGTCGAATACTTTTGACAATCAATGTAATTGATCACCGATTCGTTTTTTAACTGGCTTTGGTGTTTTTATGCTAAAAAAATAAAAGCATTTCCGTATGGCTAGTCCAAAAAAGTTCTAAAAAGTAATATAAAATAAAATTATTGGTAATTTGGAAGTTTCATCTCGTCAAACGATAAATAAATACCTCGCAATTAACTCCCCTAGTAAGTTTCACTGTTTTGTTATTTTAAAAATTGTTTGACAAGCTTTAACAAAAACAAACAAGCATTATAAATAGATGAAGGTGTACCTATAGTATTTTCGTAGGAGTTTAGAATATTACAGAGGAGCAATGCCAAAGTTATTTTATATATATTTAGGACAATACTCACATTCGCAATACATTTTAAGGTATGGGGGGAAGAAACTTATAGCATGATGTTGAAAAAGTACCTTTACAAAAACGTCCTAAAATTTAGTCCTAATATCTATAAATGGATTAAAATATCTGACACAATACTATTAATAAACAAATGTCTTTATTATTTATTTACGAACTCCACAACTTAGATAAAAACGAGAAATTAATATTGAAAAAATTGGTATTACTTTTTCCACTTCAATCCATTAATGATGAAGGATTGATAAACTGGTCAACAATATTTATCCATATTTATCTACAATTGCACAATTTTACACAAGAGAGATGACTCATAAGACAACAACTCGACAGTGTGGTTTATGTTACGATCCTTCTTACCAATTATTGATGTTTTTTTTTTCAATTTATTAAGCTAACGATTAGTTCTATATTAAAAATTTTATGGTAAGTTTATTGAGGATATAAATCTAAATAATATAAATATATTTAAATAACGTAAATTTGAAGTATGTTAACAGATACCTGCAGATGTGACAAGTTCAAAATATGGGTGTTGCGAAGTTATATAGTTTTTTAAAGTATATAGGTGCATTGCGGAAAGTTAATATTTCAGAAGAAGCTGATCAATACAGGTAAAATTAAAATTTTCATTAGGTCATGTTTTATGTTGAAGATATTTAACATTTTTTTGATTTTGAAATGAACACAAAGCCGTTATCTGTACACACTATTGTGTATTTAATTTTTTACCTTGCTAAGTTTGTTACTTTGGTATGTATATCAATCACAGTGATTAACTTTTTATCTCTGCTATAGTTTTTACTGACAAAATATTTTTTCTTAGATTACTGTGATAAGATAATAAGTTTTTTACCAAGTACATATTATTTACAAAACATTTAGCAAAACAAAATGTGTCTCTAAAAATATTCGTTCTGTTTTTTTTCATTTCCAACAGTATATTCACAATTTCATATATTCTATATTTAATAATTAATAATCTAGCCTGTGTATAATAATAGTCTAGAGGTCCGCTGCCTAATTTTATGTTGCAGTAGACAATTACTAAGTATTTATTATGATTCAATGATTAGTGTATTTAATATATTTTTAATATCTCTTTTGACTTAGTTGAGCATTGGGCATTTACTAGTGGATTCCATTCTTCTCTTTCATTTGTGATCCATTCTGCTTCTTACCAAATTTTCCTGAATGCACAAGTCCTTTTCTACTGGTTTATGCCATGTAACTCTTGGTCTTTCTCTTCTTTCCCTGGAAAGAGGAGGGGAAGGAGAGGAGGGGATCCACTGCAGGCCTTTTTTTAATTTTAATTGGTACTGTTTTGATCTTGATGTTATATATTATTAATAACTTTTCCTCATTTTCCCATTTTCTTGTTTTAGAAGAGATAAAAATCGATCTCCTGTTATAGCTGTTGATGGAATAAATTTAATGTATTCCTTATATAGTTATCATCAAATTTCATGGACTTATGGTGGACAATTAAAAGAATATATGGAACATTTGGAGTGTTTTATAGAATCTTTTCAAAGAGAAGGCATAGATCTAATTTTTTTTATGGATGGTGCCAATGTTATGTTTAATGTTGATAGATGGATTTGCAGAAAAAGACAAATGATCAATGAAGTGCATCGTTTTTTTGATAAAATTAAATATGGCATAAATTTAGATAATTTTTATACAAATGGAAGTTGCTTTGTTTTACCAAAAAACATTTGGGCTGTCACAATATTTGTATTAAAACAAAAAAAGTGCGAGGTAAGATTTTTAGACAATTCTTATGATCATAGTTTTTTTTTTTCTATTTTGATGGAAAGACATATCCTTGTGTTTAAAATTGATAATATGAATTAAAAATACAATTAAAACCTCTTCTTGATTTATTTTAGATTAAAATAACTGTTGCTGAATGTGACCGTGAATTGGCTTCATTTGGACGAGAGAATGACTGCATGGGTATACTTGCTGCAGATACTGACTTTATAATTTATGATACCGTAAAAGTATTCACTACTATAAGAATGGATCTCTATAAAATGAGTTTTTATGTTTATGAAAAAAGGGAGGTCCTGGTAGATCTCATGCTTAAATCTAGTGAACTGCCACTATTTGCGAGTTTGGTTGGTAATGATTACACGCTGTCAAAAGATTTGAGTTGTGTAAGTGCAAATTAAAATTTCAGAGTAAGATTTTGCTTTGTTATAATTTTGAAGAGGAAAAATCCTGAATCTTCTAAATGCACAAAGTTTTTTTTACAGATACTTTGAATGAAGGCAGAACTGAATTGCCATTTTGATATTGCCTTAAAGAATTTTTGTATAATATTTTTGGATTTTTTTCCAGTGAAAAAATTAATGCTTCTAGGAAGGTTTGCTTTACATTAAAAAAATGTGGATACCCTGGTAGGTTTAGGGTTCCTTTCATATCTAAATAACTGTAGTTTGTATAGCTTGAAAAGTAAAGAATGGGAAATTGTTCGCTCTGTACTTAACTAGAAAGCTGTTTTGTCAAGCAGTCAATGTCTTGACTTTTGTTTTGACATTGTAGCTTCTTTTACATTCTTTCAACCACATTTACTAAGTGTAAGTTTATTGTTATTTCAATCAATTAATAAAAAGCTTAAATATTACAAATTTGGTTTTTAATTTATTTATTGTTATAAAATAATCACATGCAATTTACTATTTATGATGGGGTTTGGTATTTTAATAATGAATCTTTGTAATTAACAAAAAAAGTCATTTCCTCCAAACATTTGATGTTTTACATTTTCAGATGTATAAAAAAAATCGGTCATCTGAAGTTTTTTACTTGAACATTATTGAATTTCTATTTATTTATTTATTTTTTCATTTGATTGATATTTCATGGATTTTTTAATTTATGAGATTTTTGACTGATATGATTGCTTAATTTACATAATGGTGGCTAAGCTGTGATACCTCATTACTCAGAAAAAAATTTTATACCATTTAACAAAAAAATTTAAATTAATCCTTCATTTTATAGAAATCTCTAATTCAGAAAAAAATTATACAAAATCCTATAAAACGATGGTTGAGATGAAATGGCTTTAGAATGATGTGTTGATTTATGATATTTTTTTTAATTCTTACAATCAAATTGCTAATTTTAATGAGTTACAAGATATCAAACTTAAGCAATGGTACTTAATGTAGTTATTGATAATGTGTTACAGTAATGAACTTTATTACTTTGATTAATAATAAATCCACTTTATCATTTATGCTAAATTTATGATTTGGGCATTGGTTACTATTTTTACATTTTAATTAGATCACATTCACCAGAAAGGAACGAATCCAGATGGAAACCGAACTAGGAAAAATGGATTTAGATTTCAATGCCATTTTATTCAAAGATTGAAATCTCAAATAGAACTATATGTATAATTATAACATAACTAACAGCACATTAAGCATATTTTATACAAATATGGTCCCTCAAACATTCGGTCTAATTCTATTTTTTGTTTTTGGAAAATAAAATTAGACTTCATTGAGTTTCATCAGTCAAGATTTGACCCTTGTGTTTGTGGGGAAATGATAATGAAATAGTGGTTTACATTGATTTTTAAGTAGATGATCATATCATTTATTCCAGTAATGAATCACTCAGAAATGTCAAAAATCAGCCAGAACAAAAGTTTTAGTTCTATGCCTTTGAATTTTGTAACATATCTTATTACTTCCATTAGTATGCATTTTAGATGGAATATATTCTATAATTTATATGCCTGTGTTTCCATTTAACTACATCTCTGTAGCATATGTATAAATAATTACACTGTTATAAAAATATCTATTTGAATTTAATGATTACTATAAACTATTTGATATTATATTATTTTTAGAGCTATTTCAACAAATGGAGTAGACCAGATAATGTGGTCCAAAAATTTCGTGAAACAGCTGCTTATATTAGAAAACTTAATTTGAAGATTCACTATAGTAAAATATTGAAGAGTGATATCTCAAAAATTTCTAAGGATTTTTTTGGAGATGAGAAAATGTCTGAGGTTCTACAAGAAAGCATTGATTTCTATAATATAAGATCAAAAAACAATGGTATGCTCTTCTTATTTAGAATTAGATTAGTACATTTTTTTTTCAACTTCAATCTTTGATTTCCTTTATATGGAATATAAAGTTAGGAGATATATTGTGATTATGAAAATTTTTCAAATTTTTATTGTAAATAAATGTTTTGATGTTCCCTGAGACCAAAGAACTAAGTCTCAAAAAATGGTTTGTGCGTGTCTGTTAACGGCCTAGTTCAAAACAAAAAGTCATATGAAACTAAAATTACATACTTTTTAAAACAATTTTGATCTCTTTTCTCTCAACTTTATTCTTATTTAGCATCCGACGTTTCGACCTCTCAGGTCATTCTCAAGGATTCCTTATTCTGTCTTCATTCCTTTTTTTTTTCTTAAAATTCATTACTGCCGGCTAATTGCCTTTGTCCCAATAATTTCTTCTATTAAATTATTTCCTAAATTTAAAACTTTCAATAACCACTTTTATGTTCATTAACAAACCCCAAACAGAACCTACCTTCAACGTTGAAACGTTGATATACGAATTGAAATTGGTATATCAAAAATGTTCAATTAAATGGTCCTTGATAATAATGAGGAGTATCCTCATTGAAACAGTTTGATTGGACTTAAATGCCAAATTTTCAAAATGGCTTCCTTAAAAGTGCTTTTATTATTTTTTTGTTTGAAATAATTAAATATCTCATATCTTTATTAATAATGAAAAATGTATAAATATAAACAATGAAAGGATTTGAGGAAATATTTTTTCGAAGTTGAATACTCGTGTCCAAAAATATGAATAGTAATATAGTATTATACACAGTTGAAAAGCCAAACTTTTAGAAAAAATATTACTTAACATAGAAAATTATAGAAGGTAATAGGGTATGACATAAAAGGCATAGATAAAAGAACTTTTTATACATGAGTTTGACTGAAAACTGGCAGAAACATGCTCAGTATGGTTTTCCGATTTCCATTGTGAGAACTGTTTTCATGTCACCGTAGTTATTAATTAATTGGTTTTAATTTCATTTTACTAATGTTATAAGCTTTTGTTGACAGGGTGACTAACAACATAAAATCATTTGTAGTATTTTCAATATTAATTCTGTATCACTTTAGTACTGATTAAATGCTCATTTGGAAAATTAGTACAAGAAAGTGTTGTCACAGTGAATAGTACAAAAATATCTGTTCTTAAACCAAGGATTAATTTCTACTCATAAAAGGATGGTAATTGAAGGTTCTCTCATGCGAGCAGTGCACTAGATTTTTTTTTCTCTATTTAATCAGATTAGTTTACTAAGTGAAACTTGGTATCTTATTGGTTCTATATAGCAATTAATATTAATATCATGATTAATTTTCAATGATAAATATGGGCTTTATGAAACAAGAAATTGTTTTTAGTTATTATTAATAAACCTCAATTTGCTGATATAATTTTTTATAATTCAAGTAAAACATTAATATGTTGCATGATGAAATAATCTAAAATTTTATTGTATAAAATAAAAAAAATCTCTACCATTACAAACCATGAAGGATCAGGGGTGCAGTACTTTGATATTATCAAAATATCAATATTTTTACTCCAATATTCCATATTTCAATATCAATACTTTGTAACCAATAACATCGGAATATCAATATTTTGACTCTGATATATCGGTTATTATACCGTTGTTATCAATTTTTCATATGTTTTGATTAAGTATGATATGAAATTGGTCCTTTTATGATTTGCTTTATTATTGTTTTATAATTACTATTTTTCTAATTTGTTAAATTTTCTATGTTTTAATATCAATATTTTGGAATATCTAGGTTTTAATATTAATATTTTAAACCAATATTGATATCAATATCAATATCTTGCTTCCGATATCCCATCCCTAGGAGTCAGTAGTCCATTGCTTTATCAATGAGTATAAAGTATATTGCTATTATTTTGGTAAAATAATGGTTTTAATGAGCTACCTTTGTACCAGTATAATCTGGGAAAAGAAATTATATCAAAAGGCCTTTAATACGATTTCGTTTCTATTTTTTTTCACAATTGGAATGTTTTTACATTCACTTTGTTTTCCAAAATTATTGTGGTCAAAGCGCGGTGAAGCAGCTCAAACGGTGGCCAAACCAGGAATAACACCCAGGAAGGTTCTGCTGTGCATTTGGTGGGACTATAAAGGAATTGTTTATTATGAGCTGCTTCCATATGGCCAAACACTTAATTTGGATCTTTATTGTCAACAAGTGTGTGTTTATTGTGACCGTTTGAAGTTAGCGATTGACCAGAAATGGTCAGAATTGCCCAACAGAAGAGATGTTGTGTTCCATCAAGACAAAGCCAGGCCACACACCATGATTGGGAAGTTTTGATGGATCCACCGTATAGTCCGGACCTGACACCAAGCGATAATCATATTTTTCTTGCATTGCAAAACTTTCTTGATGATAAGAAATTGGCCTCAAGAAAAGACACTGAAAATCGGTTACTAGCATTTTTGGCAATAGGGACAAAGACTTCTATGTGAGAGGCACTATGCAGTTACCTTTTAATGGCAACAAATTATAGAGCAGTGCATATTTGACCCAAATCGAACAATGCTAAACATGTTAAATAAAGTCTTGAAATTGAGATAAGTCTAATGCATGCACTAAAATTTGTGAAGTACTTTTTTATCTGTTACTTTTTCAATGCAATTAATTAGTAAACTCTATTTTTATTGCAATTATTGTAGTATAAGTACCATTTTATCATTTGTAGGTTTTGGTTCAGTAGCATGTGGTATATCTGATTATAAATGGCAATCGATCATCAGAATGTTTTATAAAGAATTTCGCTCTAGTGGTGACATTTTAGATATTTTATTTAGATATTGTTTTCAAGATTGTGCCTCATTACAAGACTTCAGGTGCACAGATATTCCACCTGTTTCAAAGGTAAGCCAAAATTGTGTTTTGATAATTAAATTTTAAAATATTGGTTCTTATGCATTCTTACAGAAAGGGTAAAAGTCGTGTCCTGACCATTTGTAGTATCCCATTTGTTAGAGCCACCTCAAATCGACTATGTCTTTTTGTTGGAAGGCTTTAAAATGAACACAAAACAAACTGGCTCGGATTAAACATTTATTTGGTTCAATTTAAACGTTTTAAAAACTAAAACTAAAATAAACAATATATGACTAATAATGAATATAAGTAAAAATAAAAAATAGAATAGTTAGATAAATTATGAAAATGACAATAAAATAAACTAATTTACAAATAAACAAATAAATATATAAAATAAATACTAGTCGATGTAAGTTTGCTCCACTCCGATAGGTCAGAGGAAGAGTGCTGCCGATATGTGTAGGTCGCAGTTCTGGTAGCTAAATAAACTGCTGCAATGATCCAGAGTTGGTGTAGTGGCTCATCGATGGTCCAAATATCCAATAGTCGTGTTAATGTATTGGGCGAGCCGACAAAATGAATGCAGACAGGGCTGGTTACACACGTTCCTGGCCACTAATTATCCGGAACTCATATCAATTATGAAACACAGAAGTGGTCTGGTTTCAAACTGTAATGATGGTTAACTCACTAAAAATGTCCAAACTATTAAACTATAAACGCAGACAGGGGTAGCTTAGACGCTACCATGGCCACTAATTAGCCGGAACTGCCCTAAAAAACTAAGACGGTCGGTCCGTTGCTAGGTGACGCCTTAGGAAAAATCATCAGCCCCTAGCAACTGTCTCTATTACTCATTATAACACACAAATATAATTACATTTTCTTTCTTTCCAAATAACTAAATCTAAATAAAACAATACAAATAAAAATAGATGTAACTAAATTAAATACTAATAAAACTCAAATACTATTTACAAGGTAATTATATTATGGCATTAACACCATTTATGTTTTCAGAGCTGGCAACATTTCTTGATTGTAGTAAAAAACTGTACCTAAAAGTGAAATTTTTCTTTTAGATTATAATATTTCTTTTGTATAGAAAACCAGTTAAATCTGTCAATAATTCATGGCACTGTCCTGTCTAGTTCTTTCAAAATAATAAATTAAGTATAATGCCTTTTCTTTGCAAAAATTGTGAAACCAGTAGGATTTCCTAATAATTTGGCAGGCCCATCTTCATTTCCCACCATTTTGGATTCATTCTATCACAGTCTGAAACAAATGAACAGATAGTTGTCCAATGGTCTGAAGCAGTGTTGTCATCAACAGTGCTGTTTTATTAATATTTATATTTGCAAAGTATTTAGGTTACAAATCAACAATTTAATTACAAATCAAATAATAAAACCAATTTTTTAGAACAATGCCCTTTCTAAAATCTATTTTATTATTTATTTTTTTAAAATTGTTTGCATCACTCCAACCACACCTATATTAATCAAATGTCTTCTTTAGTCATATCTTTGATTAAAATATTTACCAGTTGGCCTTCAGTCATTCTGTGTATGATTTGGAATTCTCCTTTTTTGACTGCATCTTTGACAAGGTGGAACTTACTAACAATATGGCTGGTCCCTCTTCCTTTTCTACTAGTTTGGATCCAACTATAACGTTCTGCACCTACCTGTGTCTGCTGAAACTTTTAATTTCCCATCTTTTCTGTGTATTTTTAATTTAAAGTTTTTTCTCCACTGCAAACATCTTATTAATCTTTCAATGGCTAGCCAATGGATTTTCCTAGAGTATAAGTTGAATTGGGAAAGTTTACTTATGGTGTATGCAATGTCATGTCTGTGGTACCCAGCCAAGATCCAATATGCTCTCTATAGTGTAATATCCTCTTTTGGAGTGAATGGTTATTTTTTATGCATAAAAGGTTTTTAATATATTTTTATTTTATGTATCGTTCATTTGCTTTGTTAAACCAAAAAGAAAGCTAACCAATTTTGTTCAGTCAAGTATAGAGTGGAAACATCGTTAAATAAAGCTAAGATGGCGGCACCATTCTGAAGTTGGTTAAATGGCTGTCATGTTGAACAGATTCAAATATATTTACCTTCCTATCAAAATTTGAAATAACAGTACATTCAAGAAAAAATAGAAGTTGATACTAAATGTTAAAGAGTAATATTCAGAAAGAAAATCATGTGCAAAAATCCAAAACTGTTGTGCTACAATCGATGTTTACATGGAACATGGAGACAGGACGTTTGGTTTGGGGAAGGCATTCTTGGTTTGGATTGGCTAGAGGGAGGACATATCCTGAATGCAGGAGGTCTTGAACATCGTTTGGCTCTCTCAATGGCATATCTAGAAAAAGAAGACATCAAAGGAAAATCCAAGACGAATCAGATACTTCTTTGTTTGAGTTTGAATCACCGAGAGTTTGTTTGTGTGTTGAAAACTGTAAGAGGACCAATGCTTTGTTTAAAGACAGTGTTGGTTTGTGAAATAGAAGTCATCAAAAAACATCAGTCATCATAGAAGAGCATAAATTGGTTAGTGTTGCTCAACATATAATTAAATAAAATTGTAAAAGTGTTGTTAAAGATATGTGTTCTGATTGCCTAGAACCCCCCACCCCCCTGAGATTAAGAGTCTGAAATGTTATGAAATTCACCATTCTGTTTAATATTAAAGCTTTAATTTGAACCTAAGCTATTCTTAGTATTTGAGAATAAGTAAAAACTATCAATTTTCCTTTTTATTTCATTTGAAATAATTTTAGAATATCACAATAGGTTGCTTCTGACACAGGTAGTGAATTTTTATATCCCTTCAAATATCCACTTACTATTGATTACTTTCTTATAAGTTGGCCGGTGTACTTCTTCCCACACCTTCAAATCCTCTGTGTTTATCATTTCTTCTTAAAGGGTTCTCCAAGAAAACTATACTTTTTTCTCATAAAAATCATATTTTATTTTCAAAAACAACTACTTATACAGAGAAAAACGTATCAGAGGAATTTCCTTTTATTAACCCCTTTTTTGTTTACTTATTTTTTATAAATAAAATATTTATTGTTTGGATGAGCATTGAATTTTAATTTAAGTTTTTAAGTACTCTTAATTTTTTTAACTTGATTGGAGTGTTTCTACATTATTGAAAACGTGAATTACTCTCTTTTATTTTTATTACTGTAGAATTCAGATTGATTATGGAATTTCTTTGAAATAAAAAAGTAAATATATTTATTATAGGAAGATAGTCCGGGTATCAGTAAATAAAGATATTAAAATAGTGTTAGAAAACAATTTATTGTTGACCAATGTTTTGCCCCACTTTGCAGGGCTGTCAGATTGAAACGAAGATGAAAACTGAATTGAGTTGTCATCTTCATTTCAATTGACAGCCCTGCAAAGTGGGCCGAAACGTTGATTAACTATAAATAGTTTTCTTCTACTATTTTGGCACCTTTATTGATTGCTACCTGGACTATCTTCCTACAATCTACTTCATACGGTAAACAATCTTCTTCCAATATAAATATATTTATTTTCTAATAATTGTTCAATAAAATACAAAAAAAACAAAACAAAAAAGTACTAATTTAATTATTAAACACAAATTAATGATTGTTGGAGCGCATAAGTATTTAATAAAGTAGGTTCATAATATGGGTGGGCTAATATATATTTTTTATTTACTTTTTTTTGGCGTATTTTAAACTTTTGTAGGTTTTGAAAGAGCTTAGAAAAAAAATGTATGGCATCCTTTTATTTGAAAAACCAGGTTCAAAAAAAGTAACAGAGTGGCTTATTGATGGCTATGAGAGCTTGGCTAAACCAGATGAAGTTTGTCCACAATTTCCTACTGGTAATTAAAAACACAGCTTCTTTACTTTATTCATAAAATTATAATTATTAAAAATTTTATTAGTAATTTTTTTATTACTTTCCCATTTAAGTTTGCAAAGAAAGTTACCTTATTTTCTATTTCCTACCCTTCTTAATATATTATATTTTTTCCTCCTACTGAATTACTTATGAAAAATTAACAGTTAATAAAGTAAATTAATTATATAGAAGTTAAAAAATATTATAATTTAACAATCTAATTATAAAAGGATTTATAAACTAGTTAAGTATAACACTTCATCTTAATTATAAAATCCATCTTCTATAGATAACTTAGAAATAGACTACTCACTACTTAGCTTAAGGAATTAAATGTAATTAATGGACTATGTGTATTCTAACTGTAGTTTGAAATGTGCCTTGAATACTAGGTATTGTTTTGTCTTGGGTATATGGCTGTATTCATAAAACAGCCATTATTTATTAACTTCTAAACTGAATACTACAAGATTACTTAGGCTGCTTTACTGTATTGGGCCTTATAATAATAATAATAAAGGCCTAACGAACCTGAAGGTTCGATGCCGATACCACCAAACGCTCTCTGCATACATCCTTGCAGTGATGCCTCTCCAAACCCAATTCCACTAAATCAGTTTTAACCCAATCCTCCCATCTACGTTTCGGTCTACCCCTTGGACGTTTACCCGTTGGTTCAGTGTTTATTAACATTTTAGGGATCTGCTCATTACTAAGCCCTACAATCTTACATACCCATCTTATACGCCGCAATGGTATAACTTGAATTATATTTACCGTGTGTAGGTCTCTTAATTCAGCGTTGTGTAATCTTCTAAATTCTCCCGTTAATTCATCCTTTTTCAGTCCGAATATTTTGCGTAATACTTTATTTTCGAAAACCTTAAGACGCTGTTCATCTCTTAGTGTGAGGGGCCACGTCTCACATCCATAAAGAACAGTGGGAAGGATAATAGTTTTGTAAATTCTAATTTTTAAGTTTTTCGATAGAAGGCGCGAGCTAAGCAGTTTTGAAATTGAGAAATAACAAGCATTTCCCGCCTTCAACCTAGCTTTTACTTCCTCATCAATTTCGTTTTTTCTAGTTACCGTAGAACCTAAATATTTAAACCTATCTACCTGTTCAAACGTATTTCCTCCTATATCTATATCACCGAAATTGCTTGCGTTTCTACTGCTAACCATGTATTTTGTTTTATCCATATTTATTTTAAGACCTAGTTCCTTACTGGCGTTTATTAGCGTGGTTGTATTTAGTTTCTTATTATAGTTTCTTTGTCATCACCCAATAATACCAAATCATCTGCATACCTAACTATTTTACCATCCAAAGCTAAACCCTTTTCGGTATTCATCACACTTTTGATGATGTATTCTAGTGCTAGATTAAATAAGATAGGTGATAAAGAATCACCTTGTTTTACACCCGACCGGACCTGGAATTTCTCAGAATAATGATTACCGATTCGTACCTTATTAAGCGTTTTGGTCATGTACATCCGTATGAGATTTACTAATTTCTTAGGTATTCCCTGTTCAATCAGAATATTATACAGTTTCTGGCGGTCAATAGAATTGTAAGCCTTTTGGAAATCTATATAAAGCTGATGAACTACCCCATTGTATTCCAATTTTTTCTGCAAGATTTGCCGAAGGAAAAAATTTGATCAATAGTTGAACGATTTCGTCTAAGACCACATTGGTAGTCTCCGATAATTTCTTCAGTTTATTGGGCCTTAAGTACAAGTTATTTATATTTTGTTTACTTACTTTTTGTCAATTCATAGTTGAAAAAATCTTGCAAATGAAAAAATTATATGAGATAAATCATAGTCGGTGTAATAACAAGAATTAGGAAACGCCCCATGCTATTGGTAGTCAAAGTTTTAAACTTATGATCTATATTTTCTAAATGATTTTGGTTGAATCTTGAGACATTTAAGCAGTTAATTTCATAGAGATTGCTCTTAATAAGCTTTGCAGTTTAGTATATTTTGGTACATAAATTAAATGCAGAATTAATGGTGGTTGTTAATTTAGCTTCTAAGATGTTATAAAAACCAAGCAATGACTGGTAAGAATCTGATTTATTACTTAACTGATTTTTATAAAAAATTATGGTTTCAATTTTAATAAAACAGAAATATTAAGGAAAATAAAAAGAATATAAAAGGGTTGTAAGATTGCTAAGATTCATGAATTATTGGTGCTCTGAATCAATTGTTTATTTCTTGGAATTTCCCCAAAACTATAGGTGGTCATCTTTGGTGATTCCATCTTGATTTCTCATCAGAATACTCTCCTTGGTTCCTTTAATCTTTGTATAATGAGATATGTTATTTCAGATTTGAATTATCAAAAACATTAATATCTATTTTTCCTTACAGTTCACCATCCTGGTTTATTTTCCCTTCTTAAAGGCCACAACAAAGAAGCTAATTGGATTCTGCTTGGGGATACTTTTGATTTAGACCCTAGTTATTTGAAAAGTATGCAGGAATATTTGTTAATTCCAGCACTTGCATTTCGATATCTGAAGGTTGGTAGTACACCTTTTTAAACTAAAATTATAATATGTATCAACTTATGTGAATATGTTTGTGGGTGTGCATATGCATGAGTTGGACATAACCCTGAACAAAAATGTATATCTCTTCAACCACGAAGATTTAAATTGGTCAGTATGATTTTTAATATCAGGAGAACTATTCAAAAAGTGGGTGGTGCTCTTATGAATCAGGGATGGTTTTATAAAAAAAACATGAAGAGTGCGTTTTCTAATGGATGCCGCTGGCAAACAGACCTAAAATAAAGGAAACAACATGTTTGTCCCATTGCTGTTGTGATACAAGAACAGTTCCTGTGAATTGAGCCTTTCTGCATACTTCCCAAAGTAATGGCAAAATGGCTCCTTCACTTACTACCTTAATCATCCCATGAACTCAGGTCCCAAGAAGCTAATGTTGTGGACCAGTCACATGGTGATGATTCTTCCTTTTTACTGTATTGCGATTAAAAATAAATCATTTCATTGTAGTGGTCTTGAGCATTTTTACTATTTAAAATTTTATGTAAACTCATCTTTATTTGGGCTGTTCGCTGTTGATTGCTACAGAAGCGAACATCATTATGAGTAATTATTAATATTTTTAAATAAGACTTATTGAAAGTGCTAAATGACACTTCAAGGTTATAACTATTGAACTAATAGTAAGCATAAAAAAAAAAAAGAACCAGTGGCAATTTTTCTTCTTATCTTGAACAGTGGTTCTCAAAGTGGGTGCCACAAGTTCGCTACAAGGGTGTTACAAAATTTTGCAATAAATTAAAGTTTTTAATTTATAAAATAATTTGAAAAAAATTATGTTGGTTTTTATTGCAGTTCTATGCATTTTATATTTCTATTTTATTTAATCCTATGTTTTATTATTTCACTTATGATAAAAAAGTAATAAATTGGGTGTTGTGAGTTTAGTTTAATAATTTCACTTTGCCACCAGACAGGGGTGAGAACCACTGTAATGAATAAATTCTTATCAATAAAATAAATGAGTAAAGTAACCAACATAAGTTAACTAACTAACAATCTTAATGTAACAATGTTTTCCAGGATAAAGTTATCATTCTTAAATGGGAAATGAATGCATTAATATTATCAGCCATACTTGTTAGATATTTCAATGCAAAGCAATTGAGATGGATTAAATTAGATCAAGTAATGTCAAGGCCTATTAGACTTTACAATTTAGTTACTTGTTCCTATGAAGCTGTATTTACAATTTTTCAGATTTTTGGAAATCTCATTTCTGATGAACTGGTAAGTTAAATTGCTTTAATTGAATTTTTTATTATTATTTGATATTTACTTTGTCATATAAGGTCTATTGTCCACCAAGAGCTGAGCAAACCTAAAAAAGGTGGCTACAGACATATCATCAAATTCAATGAAACTTTTGTGGTGATATTAGATTGAAAAATATTAGACATGTGTCCAAGGGTTCTTTCTCATGGGCCTAGGAGCCAAGAAAAAAATTATGTTATTTTAGAATTTTTTTTTATTATTGTATTTCACCTATTCTCTGCTTGGTTTAATGGAAATTAAATACCAATTGATTTGTTTTATAATTCAGAAGAAAACCAAAAGATTGCTGATCTTATTAAACGAGTGTAAGTGTATAAAAAATTATCATAACGATAGCATGCTCTGCTTCAGTTTAGATGACCTTAAACCACTTCTAAGTTTCGTGGAGATAAGTGGAGTCATCTTGAAGTTATTAAAATTTTTGAAAAAAAAATTGATGGTTCAAGTTGAAAAATGTGAAAAAATAATTAATTTTATGGTTACTATTTAATGGAATAGGAGGCAAGTAATAAACTAAGACTTTTGTTTTGCGATGTACAAAAACATAACATATTGTCATTTGTTTTAAATGAGTTTTTTATGTACAAAATCACAAAAACTAAAGTTGCCTCCTGTAAAGTAGTTTATAAACAATTTTATAAAGAAAAAATGCTCGAAAATCCTCAAATACAAAATCAGAATATCGCAGAAACGCTTAACATATCACATGCAAGTGTCTTAAATCATTTGGGGGCTGCAGGATATGTTTCTCGAAGTATGTATGGGTATTTATATGAGGGTTTCTCACAATTTGACGGAAAATAATTTATTGGACCGCATATTCATTAGCGATTCCCTCCTAAAATGCAATGTTAATGATTCATTTTTAAAGAGGGTGATTATTGGGGATGAAAAGTGGGTGCTGTACAATAATATTGTGAGGGAAAAAAAGTGACCTGCTGTTAACGACTCCAAAAGCAGGATTATATCCAAAAAAGATTATGCTGTGCATTTGGTGAGATTGGAAAGGTGTCCTTTATTTTGAGCTCGTCCCGCCCAACCAGACCATTAATTCTGCAGTATATTGTGCCCAGCTGGAACAATTAAATACAGGGTGAATTGGTGATTCAACATCGGTAAACTAGTTTTTTTAGTTAGCTTAGCATAAATCAAAGATGATATGATTTAGTGATAAAAAAAATAGATGAGCATGTTTAATTGATTATTGTGTTGACTGTAAAATTTTATCAAATTTTAACTATGAGAGCCTAGTAGGCTATGCTATGCTAGCTCAGCTTTGATCTTGGGCGACAGCCGGCCTTAATATTGGTATCAGAAATTTTGTAATTGTTTAGTCTATTTTATGTTTATATTTTGTGCTTACATATTTAAATATCTTCGCTCCCATTGAATATACAGTCATGTTGGCTGGTGATTAAATGAGTTAGATTTTTTGCTATTTTGAAAAATGCTATGTTATTCCCTCATCTTATATGAATCTTTAACTAAGGAACAAAAGTGTTTGGGAAACATCACAGTATAATATTTCAACAATTGTCCATGTCAAACTTTTAAACTTGTTAACCTAAAAGTGAAGATTGTTATCATTGCCACTTATACACTCAAGCTACAGATATATCATTGGTTATGTAAAAAGGGCGAATTACACAAAGTGGGCATTTTTGGAAATTTGCCTTTTTAATGGAATAATCATTAATAAGAATTAGTTTAATAATGTGAATTACTCACACAAAAAAAGTCTCCTTCAACATTATATTTTCTTCTCATCTTCCCTCCCCTTCACCTTATTCTTCTCTATTTTATCATTACTATTAAATTTTGTTATAATTTTTTTTTAAAGGCACTTCCTAGCAATTATCAAGATGGAAAATTATTTCATTTGGTATATCATTTGAGTATTGAAGAACACATGTCTTTAAAAGAAATATTGAATAATATATTTGATTCCTATTTGAAAAATCATAAAAAGGAAATTGTAAGTTATTAAAATTGCATATTCATTATTATTATTCTAAATATCAAATACCAGGATCATTCTGTATCAAATCACCCTATGAAAAATAAATTTTGAATCTGCATGTCTGAAATTTACATTTTTTTTTTTTGTATATTTGTTACATAAACTAAATACATTACAAATCTATTTTTTTAATTTTAATTGTTTTGGATCATAAAATGTTCATAGATTTACAACTGATGGTACCAAAAGAATGTTTGATAGCTCATTTTAAAGGTTATTATATGTGCTTATTGATTTATTAATATGTAAAATATCAACCCCAGAACAAGAAATTATTTTTACTTCTTTGAAAAAACACCATATTAGATTTTTATTTACGTATGTTATTAAGGTTTATGTTGGTTAAGTTTACGTCGAATTTCATAGAGGAGAAAAAATAGGATTACGATGAAATAAAATTTAGATGTTGGAGGTTTTAGAAGTAGAAATAGGTGCTATAATTAATCATATGGATCATTCTCCATAGAAGCGACAGTTTTATATCCAGAGCGTTTTCCGAGCCATATTATAATTTTTCAACTTAACAACACCTTTTTATTCTTTTATTTACTTTACCTAGAACCGATTTTTAAAAATTTTTCTGTTAGTTCTTTCATTAGAATAAAGTAAAATAAATTAGGATTCTCTGTAGCTCAGATGGTAAGGCCTAGGTCTATGGTTCTGAGATCTACAAGTGGAGCCGGTTCGAATCCCGGCCTGGGGTGTTGACTTTTTCATTAAGTGGGGATCTCACAAAATGAAGAAGTTTACCCCGTACCATGGTTAGAATAGGTTGGTCACTTGTAGATAACTAGGAAAACATCACCTTCGCTGTGGATTGCATTAAAAAAAAAAAAAAAATGAACAGTTAATTCAACATTTACCTGCTCTATCCAGCATCAGCTTTCATAATATGATTAGGATTTTTCTAAGGGTGAATCAGGAGGATGTGCTCCCATCGCTCCTCAGTAAATCTCTGGAGATTCGATTTTAGGGGCTTAAGAACAAAAATAAAATTAAGAACCAAAAATTTTCATTTTCAAATCCCAAAAGATTTTTTAAATAATATAAATCACATTATTTTGCTGAAATGTATGATCAATAATTTTATAATTGTAAAAAGATACTACTTTTGGAAAAAAAAACCACATATTTTATTTCTTCCATAAAACTTACCTTACTTGTTTTTTGGAGCAATAAACTCATTCTAATTATTTCTCTGAAAGTTTGTACTTGAATGAAAAATGTTATATTCAGTAATATTATCGAAGATCTTCCTCTAAAAAGTTTGTAACTGACATTTTTCAAACTTTTCATTATGAATTAAGGACTGATTCATGCTAGCACTAATCAGATTAGATCGGGAAGAATTTTTTAGCCAGAAAAATTATTTTGTTAAATTTTGAAGTTATAACCTCTTTAGAGGGTATCGACTAGAGGAGATCTTTTCAATTTTAAATATTAATTTATATATTTTAATATCCTCTTTTTTAATAAATAGTTATGTTTTTATGTTTATGTATCTACTTTTCAGTATGGTTTATATTGTTGTAATGAATAAAAAAAAAACCAGCTAACCAATGTTATCAGAAGCATCAGTGGAAAGAAGGATCATTCAATATGGCGGTATATGTCCTTTCGAAGTCTTTTGAATTACTGCTATGCTGAATATGTGGATTGAAATTTATCAACTTTTGTTGTTACTCTACCATAATTATAGAAACAGAATAATATAAGAAGAAATATAAGACAAGAACAATTATAAATAAAACATTTTCATCGCGAATTATAGCAAGTAAATTCAAGTGATTGTACTACAATCGATTTTTTTTAATCGACAAGGAACGTTGAAGGTAAAATAAAGGAAACGCGCACTCTGAGTTTAGATTGCCTGGTGAGAGGACGTCCGTCGGCTGGAAGCGGGAAAGATTGGAAGCCATTGTTGTGAGAGAGACATAGCTTTTTGGAAGGACTGGAAGCCATTTTGATGGTAGGAAATAGAGTGATAGAAAATAAGATACCAAGAATCATCAAAAGAAGATTGTGAAATTGGTTAGTTTTGTTATACCTAAATTTAAATACCTGTGTGAAATAGATATTAATTTAATTAAGTGTGAATTGTAAAAGTGTCTGTTTCTGATTG
>NW_027112673.1:492203-516519 GCF_000696795.3 Halyomorpha halys | reverse complement strand
TATATTTTTCACCATAAGCTATATCTTGGAGATTTAAAAAAAAAATTTAACTTTTCAATAGCACTGGCTTTTTATGGACACCTCATATGTCAAATGAAAGTACATAAAATAACCTTTAAAATTAGCTATGAAACCTCCTTCTACCACCATCAGTTGCAAATCTGTTAGCAGTTTTATGATCCAAAACATGGTGAAACTCGGCTGTTTCCTGAATTTACCAAATTCATTATTAAATAAAGGTTCTCATATTAAAATTTTTTTTATTTGTAAAGTACTTAGCTGGTATTACTAGTATTAAAAAAAATCATGTAAATCTGAGACCGAGGTTTTGGTCCCTAGTGATTTCATCTTACAATAACATTCAATTTATGATAATTTGGAAATTGAGTTGTCATCAAACTTAAGGAAAAAGGTTTGGGTTTAGTTGATAAATGATTATTTATAAATAATGTGTAAGTAACATTTTAACATTGTCATGTTTAATTTTAATCTGATTCGCAGGAAACTTCACTGGAACTGTTTGACCTTATGTCATCCTTCATAGATACATAAGAGAGATACTTATAATACAGTATCATCCATATCGTAATAATTTACTTTAGGATAATTAAAATTGTTTATACTTGATTTTTAATTAATAATTTATCAGGGCATCAGGAAATGATAGTGGTTTATTTTACTATCTCGTATCCTGCTCTTTTTGCTTTGTTTTTGTATTTTTTTAATACTTTTACCTTTTGTGTTAAAGTGTATTGTTTATAATGTACTATTTGTTCTTTGTAGCTTCTTGTTGTAAAATATTATTTTGTAAAAATATTAAGTAAAATTAAAAATGCCACTGTTGATTATTTTACTTAATTCAGTACAAATCTATTTGTTAATCTACTACTATAAAATATACATTGACTATAAAGTCAGTCAAATAGAATTGTATAAAATGTTAATATTCTTTCTCATTTTTTTTTTTATCTTTGTGTATGATATGAATCTAAAATGAGGCACTTTTATATTTTCCAATTGTTCCAGGCACCAATCCTATGTTCCATATAAAATTCTCATGTCCAAACGTATTTGCTTATTAACTTCCTAAAAACGAAAGTTTCGTATTCTATTCTTCAAATATGAGTTCACTTATATATATTTCTCTATTTGTAGAAATATTTTTATTTTATGAAGAATATTATTATGTTTAATTAGAAAAAATATCAGTTTTATTTGTTATTTTATGTTAAGCTGGCTGAAAAATTTAAGTTAATCTTTCTCATTGGAGTGTTAATTGATACAGCTAGTACTTATTCTTTCTCAGCTTTGGTCGCTCCTAGGATAAATAAAAACATTTTGGCCTTTTCTTACTGCCATTTTCTAAGATTTTCATCTACAACACAGTCACCATATTCAAAACTATTTTCAAAGATATACCTCTTGGAAGTGTTTGAAATAATTAACTTTAAATTTGGATTATTCCTTGCTTTTTTTTTCATATTTTTTTTTTTTTTCATATCAAGTCATATATAAAGTAAGAAATTTTCCATACATATTTAGAGATACTCTATTATTTCTTTAACTAAGTTAAAATACAATTTAGTGTATCTTATTATTAATATTCAGAACAAGATTATATAAATTGTCACTTTTTTCATCTTATACCAACTTAGTCTACAATGAAACTTCTACTGCTTTTCAGAGCATTATATTGGATTTACTATTACTATTTTAGTTTCTAAAATGGAGTTGCAGTAACATTGAAATTTCCTGTGTCTGTTTTATAATTAATTGCATCATTTAGATTTTCAGTTACTATCATGGCTTTTAAAAGATTTCTTCTTAAAACATATATATTTTTTTTATATTATATTTTATCATTTTGAAAGTCAAACCTATGTCCTTTTTCCGCATGGTGTTATACTAATGCATTTTTAACTTTCACTTACCTAAATATGAAAAATGTAGTAATGTGAAGTATTGTGATCATGAAATATTTCGAATTTGAATTTTCGATGGAAATACACGTTTTGGGGTCCCCTAAGTCCAAGTAACCTAGTCTCACAGAATGGTATGTCTGTCTGTGAACAGCCAAGCAAAAAAAAGTTGTGAAAAACTGAAATTAACAATGAAGGGTGGTATATACCTGGGATGTCAGCAACTTTTTCCCTAAAATCAACTGACCAGAAGTTTCACTTTATAGTATAGATTTTTCACATTTTTTAAATTTTCTCCGAAAGGACTCTACTGATTTTAATTAAACTCAATGAATGGATGAGCAGTTAAGTATTCTTTAATATCAGATTTGTCTTATCCTTATTGAAATAGTTGTTGACATTTTCAAAAAATCTTCCTCTGAAGTACCTTTAATTTTATTTATTAAAAAAAAAAAATAACCAGTTCTCATTGTTAGTGATAATAAACAATTTACAAATATAAAATATTGAAAACATTATGAATAACTGAAGGAGAAAAAAGGAAAAATAGATACATTCGGTTTGAATGGAAAAAGGTGAGACTGCCCAATGTTTCTTGATTGTATAACTCCTTCGTTATCTTTTGTTAACCTGTTGTATTCTTTGAAATATAAAATTTATATTTGTTATAACACCTTGAGAAACCCTAAAATACAAATTTTTATAACAGTAGAAAAATATAAGTTTTTTGTTTATAATTTTTGCTTTCTCTAGTCTATACATTTTTTTTTTTTTAAAGCAAAAAATTAGTGTCAACTTTAACAGGAGTATAGCAATCTATACTAAACTTAGGAAAGTAAGTAGGTTAGTAAGTGAAAGTAGTTTGATGCACACACCCTAAAATCCCTAGAATAAATTTAGGAATCAATGCAAGTTTATGGTAACAGTGATTTATAACATTCAGGCCAGTAATAAAGAACATCATGTATAACTATTCCAATCTTATGTGCTATATAAGCTATGACTGAGAGCACCTAATACTTTTACAGAATATAAAAGTTTTGCCACATTTTTCTAATATATGCACAGAAGTATTTGTTAGGAATAATAATAAAACATTTCAATCAACATCTAGTAGGTTGTGAATGGACAATATATGGTTCTTATTTCCTGCTGTCCATATTCCCAGTGTCAAACCAAATTCTGGGTCATGAAAAATAATAATTTTTTTACATTGTTTAAAAAAAAAAAATTAAATATTTTTAGTGGGTTGTTTCATAATGTTGATTTGCAACTCTCCAATCTTCCTTGATCATATCAGCAGCTTTCTCTCCTATCATGTAGCAAGGCGCCATAGTGTGTACTCCTGGTATCTTGGACATGATTGAAGCATCAGCAACTCTGAGGCCTGCCAATCCATGTACCCTTAGTCTATGGTCTACAACGGAATCAGTCGGATATGGACCCATCTTGCAGGTGCCAGAAGGATGATGGAGCTGAAAGGGTACGGTTCTTATGGCGCATTCCCAGTATGCATCAGAATCAAATTCGTGCGACTCACAGCCGTAAACCGGATTCGTATACAAGGTAGCACCAATTTCTTGAAAAGCTTTTGTTCTCGCTACTTGTTGTGCTGCTCTTACTCCTTCTATTGTTACTTGAACATCAAAAGGATCAGAAAGAAAGTTACCATCTACAACTAACGGGTCATTTGGATCTGAACTTCGTAGTCTGACAGTTCCTTTGCTTCGAGGGTACATCATCATTGGAAGAATGTTGAAACCCTCTGCGAAAAATATTGGTTCCCAAGTCTTGTTGTAAACTTCTTCAGAAATGTTTCTTGTTCTTCTCCAAAACACACCGCCATCACCAGCAATGCTCATGGCTATGCCTATAAGCTCTATATCTGCTTTGTGCTTAGCATATTTTGTTTTAATATAACCCAAAGCTTCAGGCAAATTATTTGCTAGTGTATTATTAGCCCCATTCAGCCATTGTGTAAATTCACTCTCGATTGTAGCGATCTGTTTAGGTAATGTTGCACTGTCAGTTGTGTTGATGAGGAATGTTACAGTGGCCGTTGCTAAATGTTCTTGAAGGTTTTGACCAACAGGAAGATCAACAATGGTTGGGATACCCATTTCGTGAAGATGGTCTGCTGGGCCTATTCCTGATAACAACAGAATTTTCGGTGAACCAAATGCCCCTGCTGAGAGAATCACTTCTTTTCTTGATAAAACTTTTCTTTTTTCATTATTGTGTATAAAACTTACTCCATACACTCGATTCGTTTCTCTATCAGTATGTACTTCAGTGACGTAAGCATTTTTTAATATATGTACATTGGGATAAGATTTTAAAGGAAGTAGATAAGCCGAAACCGCGCTATGTCTTCTGTTTCCGCACGTTGTTGTCTGTGCCTGTGAAAATCCTATCATTGTATTTGGATTGTTATAATCTATAAGATCATATCCTAATTGTTGGCCTGCTTCAAGAAACCTTCTTCCTATTTCTGACTGAAAAGAATATTGCAAATGAACGGGACCTGTTGTGGAATGGTACTGCGATTCTGCTAAACCTGGGATCGACATGTTTTCTGCTTTTAAGAAATATGGTAAAACATCCTGATACGACCAACCAGGGTTACCTTCATACGCCCATTCATCGTAATCGGATGGATGACCTCGGGTGTATAACATTCCGTTGATTATCGATCCTCCGCCCACACCATGGCCAATAGGCCAGTGACATACACCATCCACTAGTCCTAGGCAAGCGTTTTGCTCTCTTTCGACCTCATAGTGTAAAGAATTGGAACCTAAAACAGTGTATTCATTGAAAGCTGGTATTTCGCTGAGAAATGTTCCTTCATCGCCAGCTTCGATAAGCAAGACAGTCCAATCATTCACTTCCGAGAGTCTGTTTGCTACTGCTGAGCCTGCAGGGCCTGACCCTACTACGATGAAATCATATTCCTTTAAAACCTCTACGGTCCCGTTGAACTCATTTTTCTGAAATGGGATTCCCTCTTTGTCTAGTATGTTATTTACTTCAGTGAACAGAGGTAGTTGTTCTATCGCATGGCACACATGGAAGAGAAAGAAAATAGAAAATATCTCCTTCATTCTGAAATTGAAAGAAAACACAAACACACATTAAATTTGACTATTAATCATAATTTACTATGAAGATATTTTTTTTGATTTGATAATTTAATTTGATTTACTTTTAAAACATTATTTATGGATTTACTCTTGATCTACCGCCACCAGATTTACGCGATCATCAGACTGCAATTTCTTTTACTTATGATGTTGAGTAATATAATTTTATATATGAAAATATTTTACTTTTTTAGTAATTATGATTATATTATACTATATGATAAGATTAGTAATGAATATATTATTACAATAAAATAACAATAGAACAAATCCATGATAGAGACAATGACAAGTATAATAAAAATAGACAATTCAAATTACCTTGTTAGATGAAGAGCTCCAGAATGGGAAATACGTTCCTGAAGCGACCTATCATAAACTTATACCGTGGCGACAGTAGAGGGGGATTCTATTAGATTAAAGCCTCAGTGAGATATCACTCAATGAGATTAAATAATTTTAAAGAGGTTAATGATTGTAAATAATTAGTTGCTGCCGAATTTCAATTTGAAATAAGACTACCCCGTTTTTTCCTTGTTGGGTACTGCACAGTTTGACACCAAT
Organism: Halyomorpha halys; assembly: GCF_000696795.3. NCBI lineage: Eukaryota > Metazoa > Arthropoda > Insecta > Hemiptera > Pentatomidae > Halyomorpha > Halyomorpha halys. The sequence continues at coordinate 510,893 of NW_027112673.1, read as the reverse complement.
CGTTTTTAGCATGTAATCTTATCATATTCCTCTTTCTTTTCTTATGCTAATTATTCTTTACTGTAGTGCTCAAATAAAATCAAAAACTATGGTCATTATTGATGATGATTATCCTATATTTTATAACTCCGGCTAAATTATAAGTCATAGATAATTTACCAGCTCAGTTTCCAGATATGCGAAAGTATTTACTCTTTCGAATGTTGACGAAGTTTCCCTTACTTCTTCTTCTTTCACTACAACAAAAATACTTTGATTTAAGTTTATTTACGGTAACCCCAAGTTTACTAGTTATATTTCAATGCAGACATACTAGAATCTGGATTAGTTGATTTCATTTGTTTAAATTCCCGCTTTACTGACTGCCGTCATTGTCGTTAAATTTAAAAAAGGGAATATGCAGTCTCTGATTAGAACTACGCATCCTGAGTAAAATTCTAGTATAGCCTGATTCTTAAACAGTGGGAGATGTTTTGGTCCCAATTTTTAACAAAAGCTAATTTAACTCCAATGATTTACGTCTTGAATTCCCTAACCTCAGTGCCAATAAATATAAGGACAGTGTCATGAAGTTGATTACTCATTTGGTTAAAAGGCTCGTCGCAATAACTGCTGATATAGTTTCTAATAGTATTTTGTAGAAATAACAAGAATGCGTAAATGTGTGATTGATTGACATGAATCTTATGAACTACGTGTTTTAGGCCACTGTTTTAATATTGTTTAGCCTCTATAAGATTGATTATTATTACACATTTTGAGCTAACAGCAATAAAATATAGTTATTAAGGCGAACCGGTGCCGCTGCTGTTACGAGGTTGGTTAAGTAGATGTACCTTGGTTACAACCGGGCAGATACTCTTGTCTGCATTTTGTATTAAATTTGTTTATATTCAAGTCTTTAAAGAAAAATAAACTAGTTGGTCCGACCTATATAAACGAATGTACACTCCTGAACAAATGAAGCCCACAGTGAGTAGCGGGGAAGGTTGTTCAGGATGGTGAAGATAACTTAAACACTTGCAACTGGCGTTTAGTTGCAGAATAGCTTTGACTGGCCTCGCAACGTTAAGACATAATTCAGAAAATAAGAAGGATGTAAAACTGATTAACCTACAATAAACTGTCCTTAAGTGAGTTTATTGTGAGAGACAAGCTGGTAGTTCCAAGCGATCCCTTTGCTATATCAGCGTTTTCTGGGTTGAGGTGGGAAAAGCCGAATTGTAGGGCATATTACTGATTAGACCAGCGACCATCTGAAGCGAGCTCAGATTACTAGGCATTTGCATTATTTTTGGTACTGGACACAGAATGGTACCGCTACTAAGGCACACCTAGGGTCTAGGGACAGAGAATTCGTCCCAGTGAGATGATAAACCTACCTTTCAATAAAATTTGGAAGAAAGTTTAGTATAAGGTTTCAATTAGATAACTTGGCAAGCAGGATAACCATGGCATTGAATGGGTGCAGTCTTGTGGGGGAGGGAGGAAGGGCGCTTTCTGTGGTCTCAGTATTTTGTACTTCGTGTATACTCTCCGAGGGTCTCCATTGAGGAAGAACCCACACGGTTAGAAACAGAATCCGGAGGCACACCCTCGAAGAATGGAACCAACAGAGGTCTTGCTGAAATTCATTCCCATCGTTCAGTCCCGATTAGAGGTGGAATGGAAACTCCCGGAATACTAGGTATCGCTCGTCCTCAACCAACCAAAAGGTCCTCTGGTAACGAAGATGAAGATGACAATTTCCTGGCTATATTCCTTTTGTAAATATTTATATTGGCTGTGGTTAGATAATAGATGTGGCTACGATTCTAACCCACCGAACCCATTTAATCGAAAGAAAATGAAGGATGAATACATAAAGGGACTATGTTATGTCATAAGGACCAAGCGCCCAGCGCCGATTTTGTATGTTTTTAATTTAGGTATTCTATTTTTTTTCTGCATGATAGCCTGGATAAGAGTAAGCGCTTCACTCTTTGCCGAGGTTACTCCCCCAGTTGAATTGAGAAAAAAATGAAAATACAATTTTTTCAGTCCACAGTTTGTTTTTATTTCAATATAATTGGCTTCCCAAAAGATTTGAGTTACTCAACTCTCTCTGCAGATTTTCTGTTCCGGAAAGCGACACATAGAAATAATAAAAAATGTCCTGATGTTAAAATTTCCAAGATAGAAGCTCTTGATGGATGATTTCATTAAAGTAAGTAGCTAATTACCATACAATGGTTTTCTTTCTTATTCAAATTACTGCTCTATCCAAACCTATCTTCTTTACCTTACATTATTATTCAACTGACAGAATAATTTATTAACTGTATGTTATGTTACAACCAGTCATTGATTAAATATTTTCATAAATTTATGTCAAAGGAATATCATTTTGTTTCCTTGTTCATTTAAAATTTCACTTTGCTTGCAGACTGTGTTAGTCAATTTGAGATGGTACTGAAATCTATGCCCATTCCGTCATAAAGAAATGATCACATAAAGTTAAGAGACTTGTTAGCATTTCTATAAAACAGTAAGTAAACCAGACATTTTTAACTTATTGTTAATTTTTTTTATTATTAATCTCTTATTACAATTTTGACTCTAATGGTTTATCTGTGTTTACTGATTTAAAATCATGAGATGGAATGTAGCCAAATTAAATGGCTGACACATTTGTCGGCACAATGTTGTCATTTGTAATCATAATTGCGACCCGAACTCTCTTCAAAAGGAGTGGTTAAATAAAAAATCATTAGAATAAAAAATATAGCTAATTTAATATTTATTAATTTAGAATTAAAACAATAGAAATAATTAAAAATACGGTTTTCAAGTTACGAAAATCTGCTGCAACTTTTAATCAAAAAGTATTTTAATAATATTTGTCGTTGCAAAATTTTAATATTCCTCTGTTGTAAAATCATTGCAGAAATATATAAATAAATCTCTCTAAAACCTGCATTCTGATCTCAACTATTTATTCATTGCTTAACGGTTACAGAATCAATATTGAAAATATTAATAATCATTTTATGGATTTATTCGTCGTGCAAACTGAAAGGCTCATATATAGGATTATTAAACTTAAAAAACGAAAAAATTAATAGCTATGGTTGCCTGAAAACATTTATCAAACTGGTTAAACGGTAACACGCACTGTGCAAGTTAAGGAACCAGTATTATAAATTTAAACAATTGCCCCTTGCCCAACTGTAGGTTCAGTCACTTTAGACATATGGTTCCATGTGTTCACATTTCATTACAAAAGAAACTCAATAAAAACAACTAGGTTCAAAGAAGGCCCAGAAACCCTTCTAACAGCACTTTCAAGTAGTATCAAGTATCCTATATCAATAGCAAGGGCTGACACATAGGCAGGTACATGCTGTCATCTCACAATGGACTTGCATCAGTCAAACTATTTTATGATTAACATATGTAAGTCAGTACACACAAGTCTTAGGTCATGGTCTTAAACTTAGAATTCCGGCTACCCAACTTCTCACCACGCCTTTTTTCCCCTTCCAGATATTTCCTAAATTATCTGATTGGTCCAAACCCCTTCTCCTATTTCACTATTTCTCCTACCCCCTCTTCTTAAGTGTTCATTTATATTTCCTAGACTAGATAGCTAAGCAAGAGAAGTTAGAATATAGAGACTGAGTAATAGTAACATGTAGTTCTTGTAAATATGTTAGAATAAAGTCATTTTAGTCTTCACTGATTTTTTATGATATGTAACTTGCATAGTTAGTTCTAGTCAAACTCGTGCCAGAACAGACATATTATAAGCGCATTTTTTGTAATTTATCAAAACCTACGATTTTGTATGTTTAATATTATTTTTTAAAATAAAATTTCTTGCTTTTCAACGGAATATAAAATGTCTATATTACTATTCTTATTTCAGGAAATTTCAATCTGGAAAAAATATGTTACCTCTTACCTCCTTATGTTGCTTATCAAGTAGTACATATTTATTCATTTTTTATTGCTACTTATAATTGCTGATCGTTGGTTATTAAAGAAAAAACATACTTTATAGGAAGTTTTTTTTCTCTTTAAATTCAGCATTTAAACCCTTATAAACTATTTTAATCAGAATGAGACCTAGTTAACGTGTAGGACCATTTGATTATACATCGATATGTCGAGATTAATTAATATTGATGTCGATATCAGCGTTTTTACAATTTTCGAAAAAATCGAAAAAAAATTATACAAATTATTTCAGGTTGGTCAAATTAAAAAAAAAAAAAAAAATATTGTAACATATCAGATGTACTAATACCCTAAATATATAATTTTCGTTTTTGAGCTAGACTGGTTACATACACACAGTGACCATTTTTCGAGTTATTTATCTTTCTGATTCTCATTTGACTCAGCACCATTGATCTAATATAAGAGAGGCTGCTCATAAGTAATGCCCAAAACAAAAAAAAATTAAAGTGTAAACATTTTGGGAATTCGCTCTTGCATAATATTTTAGTTGACGGAAAATGTATTGTTTTCACACTATAAAAGATGATAAAATATTGATTTTATTTATTTCTAGAAAAATTAAAGGTCACTTGTTATCACCACTCCATAAATCACCTATATGAAAGAATTTTCATAATTTGTCCAAAACATTCCTACTGTAACTACAATATATTTAGTACGAGCCGCGAAGAAGAAAAGGCAGTAATTTCACTCCAGTTTTTTATTACTGTAATGAAAACTATGTATAATTACTAGCCAAAATTTATGAGTCAGCCAAGTATAGGTAGGGGGATAAAAAATGGCGGCTGTTTCAAAACGTAAAAAAGAAATTAATTTTTCATTCGAAGCTCTATAGAGTAAATTTTCTGAAATATTAGCCCTAGTAGAGCTATTTACGTTCGATGGTTCTCGAGATACAGCATTTTAAAAAGCAACATTTCATAAAAACGTACTGAAAGTTTACTAGTCAGTGTATTTATTTTGAGAAATCTATATCTCAGGAACTTTTCGATGTATAGATATCTATTAGCACTCAAGTTAAAGCTAGTTTAATGTTATATACAGTAATCTATGACCTTTCGTACGAATAGTAGTTTCATTATATTTACTAAAATAAATTGATTTATAGTTGTTCAGACAATAAGTTTGATTTATGAAAAACTTTATTTCAGAAACCATAAGACTTACAGATGTTAGTCGGCACTTAAATTAAAGCTAGTTAAATTTACCATAAAATAGTTTATAACCTATTTTAACAACATTTATTATCTTTGTATAAGTAGTAGTTTTTATGATATTTGACAAAAGAAACTCACAAAATGTTAATTTGTAGTTGTTCGGATAAAATGTTTGATTTTTGAGAAAATATATCTCTAGATACATAAGACGTACATATGTCTATCAGTACTCATAATAAAGAAAATTTAACTTACTATAAAGTAGTTTATGACACGTAATTTCGTAGGGGTATATATTTATATTCGTATATAAATATAAATTTGGCACATGAAAATTTGTCCGAACATTTATAAATCACTTTGATTTGGCAAATATGGAAACTACTACTCCTGCGAAGATAAATTTCTTAAACTACTTTATAGCCCATTAAACTAGCTTTAATTTGTGTGCTAATAGACACATGTACGTCGAATGGTTTTTGAGATATAGATTTCTCAAAATAAATACTCTATCTTCAGATCTTTCGATACATTCTGTACAACATTTTTATGAAACGTTGCTTTTTAAAAATCTATATCTCGAGAACTATTCAACGTAAATAAGTCTATTAGGGCTCATATTTTAGAAAATTTACTCTTCTTTAAATGACGTTCTCTGAGGTTTTCTTGTGTTGTTGCTACTTTTTAAGATATAGAGCTCCGAATGAAAATTTTTTTTTTTGTCGTTTTGAAACAGCCGCCATTTTTTATTCCCCCTACCTATACTTGGCAGACTCATCAATTTTGACTAGTAATTATACATAGTTTTCATTAAAGTAATCAAAAATTGGGGTGAGATAACTGGCTCTTTTCTCCTCTTGGGGTCTTGTACTAACAGGTTTGGACAATGAACCTATTAAAAAAAAAATTTTTCATTCTGATAGCTCAAAACAAATGATAGAGAAACTATTTGCAATTTTATCAAGAAAGAAATGTGTTAAAGAATGGTACACAACTCAATAAAACATAAAAGGTTATTTCAAAGACTTACACCGAAGCCCATTGCAATGTTATGAGTGCGATTCAATTAAAAGATTTGGTTGTAGATACTAGTAACTCACACTGATTACAGTTAAAATTAATTATTTTTCTATTAATATTATACAAGTATTAGGAAATATTGATCTTAATTGCATCTATAACAAAGCATGTCATATGTTGGTATTTTACGCTGTTCCTTACAATTGTTGAAATATTGAAGTGAGAAACTGGGTTTCATTGTTCCGTTTCGCCAATTTGATAATTGTTCCCAGATTACTATAGTTATTAAAAACTTAGTTTATCAATATCTGTTAACCTATATACGAACCTTTCAGTCAACAGGATAACTCCATAAAAACAGTCTTAATATTTTTATTGATTCATAACAATTAAGCATTAAATAAATGGTTAAGAGCTTGAACTAGTTTGAAAATAATGTTTCGTCTATCAGCCAGCTATATATTGCGTTACTGTTGTATTTTCTCTTTCTTAATTTCGTTCCAATACCAGCTTGACCAGTTTAAGTCACAAGATTGCGTTCCATGAATACTGCAATAGACTGCTCCCAAATGCGATTTACATGCACTTAACTTTTTAAATAGTATTATATTTTGTGAATGTTCTTTGACAGTAACAGGAATTAAGAGTTAATAATTTAATTTATAGATAAAATTTTAATTGTTGTCTTTATAATTTACTTAGTGGTTTTTAATAATACTTTTTTTAATGTAGGTATTTAGGAAATACCAATGCATTCCACTTTATTATACTTTATTCCTGACACATTAAAATTGATATTAATAGTTTATTAAATTAACGAATCGTCTTAAAATTTCTAAACTTTTTCATGTCTGTTATGCAGTGTGTTCAATTCATGGTTTATTGAATAGCATTTTTCAATGCGAAATATGCATATACCCACTTAACATAAAATTTATATTGAAATCAACAGCCCAGTTTACCTCTGCAATTTAATTTCTAGCTGTTCCTTTAAAAAATTGAATTTCAAGGATAATTTTTCCAGATATAATTTTAAATGTTATTGAAAATATTTCAATAATATTGATGTCATCAAACTGTCTATCATACCTCCGAGTATAAACTATAACTAACGTCACATGAATAACATAAATTTAATCATTCTGGGGGAACCGATTTCCGGTTTACACTGGTCTACATGGTTCGGGCATAATTTGTTAAAAGAAATATTTTTCATTAAATATGTAATAATAAAAACAAATATAGGAAATGAAATATTTTGAAAATTATTATTATTAAAAATTAATAATTATGTACGGATATTTAAATTAAATCAGGGAAAAAGGAGATTATGATACGTAGAGAGATTGGAGATGGTTTTGGAGACGGGATTTAAACGTAGGCCATTGCAGACTAGTCGTCCAGTTCACCTGAGATTCCGGATGGAAGCGTGTGTAGGAAAGCTGGTTTTAATATCTGCATTTGAGGTCAGATAATAATGTCTTAAGTTTTCCAGGTTCCAAGTTATAGGTCAGGGTGGGGCAAGAGGTGGGGAACCCCTTAAATTTTTGGACTTTTATCAGTTTCTGACATATAAACAGCTTATAGCCAGCACACCTTAGTATAAATTAATATGTTGTTTTGGTTTGGATTGACATTGAAATTTAAATTCGCAATGTCCACTGACTCTAATTTTATTTAAGAAAAACTCTAAAACCTTCTTTAATTTTTCATTGTATCTCATTTCTCATCATATCTTGGAAACTATCTACCACGCAAAAAATATTATGCATTGCTTTATTAAGCTAAAAGAAATTTTCTAAAATTCTTGTCAGTACGATAAATTTTTGCGCGATATAAATTTTCCAAAAGCATTTTTTTTTTTTTTTTTCAAAAACGAGAAATAACTTTTTTTGAAATATATATCATTGAAACTATTGATCCTACGAAGAATATTGTTAGTAACTACTTTAAAGTAGATTTAACTAGCTTTATTTTGAGTACTAATTGACGCCTGTACGTCCAATAGTTCCCGAGAAATCCACTATTTTTCAACATAACTTATTTTGAAATGTTAAATATTTGGTCAAAATCAAGTAAAAATATTTATTTATGCTGCTCTAGAGTGAGAAAAATTCCTAATATTAATCATATTTGACTAACTGAAATGATAATAAAATTCTATTAATTAAATCGTAAATAATAATTAAGACATATTGTTAGTAAAATAGATAGTTAATAAAACAGGATAAAAGAAAAAAATATTGTATTTAAAGGCATTAATAAAATACAACATATTACGTTATAATTAAATACAAAGAAAGCAGAAGAATATTCAGTACATTAAGTAAAGTAAACAATATACTACTTTTGTCCCTTTGGTGTAGCAGATTGATCAATTTCAATATTCTTATCTATCAATTTTATTTTTTAATTTACTATAAATTATATCTACGACCATTAGTTTAAAGGAGCATCCTAGTGCTTAAGAACTCCATAGGAGCTGTCAGACCATCAGACCTCTTTTTGTCAGGTCATACTCAATCAATTTCTGTGCCTGATCAGGCTTTTCTGCCTTTAATAAGACTGCATTCCCTCATGTAATTTTGACTTTCACTTACATTTATATGGAATATATAATAACAATAATCGTACAAAATTTCGAATTCGTTTTTTGACGGAAATAACTGTTTTGAGGTCCTCCGAGTCCAATTAGCCAAGTCTCACAAAATGGTCTGTCCCAGTATTTGTGTGTGTGAAAGCATAGCTCAAAAACGAAGTGATACGTACCTGAAATTACATAAGGCAGCCATATTCCTGGAATGTGATTTTTTCGATAAAATCAAACTGAAGGGTCACTTTATGTAATCCATTTTCCGATTTTCTTGAAAACTCTTCTAACGATCTTAATTAAACTCGGCATGTTAATGACAATTAAACGGTCTTTAAATTAAATAATTTGCATCCAGGTTAAATCTCAAACACTGTTTAATATTTCTTTAAATATCTAACGTTTCGGCCAAATCTATAATATAAATTTACACTTCACCACTAAAAATTTAAAAACTTTTTGCTAGTAATTATGTTCAGGTCAATATATTTAGTCAAATCAACCTATTTTGTCATTTTCCCATTTTAATTTTATTGAATAATTAACTTCATTTTTAACAGTTGATCATCAATTCATTTAGTAAAATATCTATAAAATCAAGTATTTTTATAGTTCCTGAACAGCATAAAAAGATATTTTACCGAATTTTGAACATTTATACTCTTTGAACAAAAATAAGTTTTCTACATGAGATGCTCCCATTATAGCTTTTAGATAACAATTTTCAAAAAAGTGGGTTTATAGACTATAGATAGAAAATTCCTCTTTTAAAAAATAAAAGATGTATATCAATAAATCAATAATTATAAAAAAAAATTAAATAATAATTAACACTACAAAGCCCTGAAAAACCTAAATATTAGGTTTATTTTCTTAGTTGACTTCAATAAACTTATTGCTTTACTTTAATTAAAATAAGTTTGACCTTATATATTAAAATTTATTACTACAAATTTATCCGAGAGGATAATAAATTTGGAATTTTACTAAAAACTTTCGATTAAAGATTTATTTTTATTATTGAGATGTTGTTTTTAAAAGAAAATCTCATTAACATGAATGTTGACAGAAGATAACATATGAACTTACCAAAATACATCTAATAAGGAAAAAATATGTAAGAACGGTAAATTCATGAATTTTAATTATTATTACGCCAACAACGGCAGATATTACTGTGATTATGAATATTTAATATAATTTTACTTTCTAATTATAACCATACAAATTTCTTCCATATTTTTGAATAATATCACAGCTATTGAGGACGAGATCAACCCATTCACACTTATATGGGAGTTTTTTTTTATGGCTGCTTCTCCAGTCCTAATTTACCCATGCTTTTCGTTACCAAACAATGAGTTATGAGCAAGAGTTCTCTTCTCGAAGAAACCACCAAAATGTAAGAATATCTTCAACCTTTAGGGAATTCTGATATGTTTGATAAGGACCAGAATAATGAATTTATGAAATAAATGAGTCGTTTATTTCGAAAAACCATCCAAAATCAGTATGATAATAATTTGGGTGTTTTTTTTTTAAATAAACGACTCAAATAATACTGTACACGAGGTAACAAAGTAATAAATAATATACAACACATATCACATAATGTCTTCCATTATAACTCATGTCTGAGTAATTGAGAATTTTATGGCGCATAAATTTGGTCCTTTATATGTAAAATATGGTTGCATAATGTTCATTTGAAGCACTCCAATCTTCCTTGATCATATCAGCAGCTTTCTCTCCTATCATGTAGCAAGGCGCCATGGTGTGCACTCCTGGTATTTTGGGTATGATTGAAGCATCAGCGACTCGCAGACCCGCCAATCCATGTACTCGTAGTCTATGGTCTACAACGGAATCAGTCGGATACGGACCCATCTTGCAGGTGCCAGAAGGATGATGGAGCTGAAAGGGTACGGTTCTTATAGCACATTCCCAATATGCATCAGAATCAAATTCGTGCGACTCACAGCCGTAAACCGGATTCGTATACAAGGTAGCACCAATTTCTTGAAAAGCTTTTGTTCTCGCTACCTGTTGTGCTGCTCTTACTCCTTCAATTGTTACTTGAACGTCATAAGGATCTGAATGGAAGTTACCATCAATGACTATCGGGTCATTTGGATCTGAACTTCGTAGTCTGACAGTACCTCTGCTTCGAGGGTACATCATCATCGGAAAAATATTGAAACCTTCAGCGAAGAATATTGGCTTCCACGTCCTGTTGTAAACTTCCTCAGAAATATTTCTTGTTCTCCTCCAAAACACACCGCCATCACCAGCTACGCTGCCGGCAACACCTATAAGCTCAATATCTGCTTTGTGCTCAGCATATTTAGTTTTAATGTAACCCAAAGCTTCAGGCAAATTATTTGCTAATGTATTATTAGCCCCATTCAGCCATTGTGTAAATTCACTCTCGATTGTAGCGATCTGTTTAGGTAATGTTGCGCTGTCAGTGGTGTTGATGAGGAATGTTACAGTGGCCGTTGCTAAATGTTCTTGAAGGTTTTGACCAACCGGAAGATCAACAATGGTTGGGATACCCATTTCGTGAAGATGGTCTGCTGGGCCTATTCCTGATAACAACAGAATTTTCGGTGAACCAAATGCCCCAGCTGAGAGAATCACTTCTTTTCTTGACAAAACTATTCTTCTTTCATTATTGTGTATAAAACTTACTGCGTACACTCTATTTGTTTCTCCATCAGTATGTACTTCAGTGACGTAAGCATTTTTTAATATGTGCACATTGGGACGATATTTTAAAGGAAGTAGATAAGCTGAAACCGCGCTATGCCTTCTGTTTCCACACGTTGTTGTCTGTGCCTGTGAAAATCCGATCATTGTATTTGGATTGTTATAATCTATTAGATCATATCCTAATTGTTGGCCTGCTTCAAGAAACCTTCTTCCTATTTCTGACTGAGAGGAATATTGCAAATGAACGGGACCTGTTGTGGAATGGTACTGCGATTCTGCTAAACCTGGGATCGACATGTTTTCTGCTTTTAAGAAATATGGCAAAACATCCTGAAACGACCAACCAGGGTTACCTTCATACGCCCATTCATCGTAATCGGATGGATGACCTCGTGTGTACAACATCCCGTTGATTATCGATCCTCCGCCCACCCCGTTGCCAATAGGCCAGTGACATACACCATCCACTAGTCCTAGGCAAGAGTCATACTCTTTTTCAACATCATAGTTCATGGAATTGGGGCCTAAAACAGTGTATTCATTGAAAACGGGTATCTCGCTGAAAAATGTTCCTTCATCGCCAGCTTCGATAAGCAAGACAGTCCAATCATTCACTTCCGAGAGTCTGTTTGCTACTGCTGAGCCAGCAGGGCCTGACCCTACTACGATGAAATCGTATTCGTTCAAAATTCCTTTACTTTCTCCAAATTCATTGCTAAGGAACGGGATTCCCAGTTTGTTCAAGATACTGCTTACTTCAGACAACAGAGGCAATTGTCCGATGACATGGCGAGCATGTAACAACAGAAGAATAGCAAATATCTCTTTCATATTTTATATCTGAAAAAAAAATGAGAAAAAAGATTAAAGAGGACTATTTTATTATAATTGACATACAATGATATTACTTAACTGATTTTTCATGCCTTGCTTATTGGGCTATACTTCCCCCAAGTTATTGTTTAAAGTATGTATATAACATGCCAGATTCATGCTCCTTAATTTTTTTGATTATGTTGATAATAAAGATTAAGAAGGTTTATCTACCATTGGGTATCTTTGTCATTCTTAAGTAATTTTGCCCCATAATAATTTTTTTCTATTCTATTAATGTTAACTATGAAATAATTGATGGTTATCAAAACTATATCCAGCTTAATGAGCAGGACACAAGTTATTTAATCTTCATGGCTCATTAACTAATGTGGTTCGCTAATGACGTCAGGATGGAGAAACATTGAGATCCACTGAGGACTACGGATTATGATTCTAACGATAGAAGATATCGAGGCTGGCCAAGCTTGCCGTACCTGGAATACGTCGACCGCTTGTACAAAAGAGAGGATCTACCCTTCCCCTCCTATATAATGATAGGTCCTACCTTTTTTGATTTTAAAACATCGTATGTGTTTGGGGTGAAACAGCAGAGGTAATAGAGGAGACTAAATATAGATCTTCAATTTACGAGGTGAGTACAATTTAATTTAATACGTTAGTTATAGGACTCAATCAACAAGGTGGTGAAGATAAACTTAATTTTATTTGGAGTTAGAAGATACAGAGGCTTTGTCATTTTATATACAACTATTATTTACAGACTAATATGTACAACTTGTCTCCTAGTGTGTTCAAATATTCTATTCGCTAACTCTTTTCTCTAATGTAAAATTTAGTAACCGGCCTCACTACTATACCTGCTATCAGAAATGTTTTCCTAAAATTATTAAAGAAGAAAAAAAATATACATTTTCAAAAATCACTCGTATCTTTAAGTTTTTCTGTTCAATGTTCAATGTTTTTTTTTTTTTTTGGTTTTGTTTAAATTGTTTGGTTTGGAGTTCTATCAATGGGTAGATTCTCCAGATGTCTGTACCATGTTATTGTATAACTTACATAAAATTTACTTGTTGTATTTATTAATACAGTTGTAAACATCAATAAATAATTTGTTTTTAAAAATTATTTGGTACGCTTCACGAGTTAAAATCTCTTTTATTTTAGAGCAGAGCAGAAGATATTTCAAAACAACATCAGATATTGTCAGTGCTTATCAAGAGGATTTGGAAGAAATCCAAGGCAATGCATTTCTGAAGTTTACTGAATTTTATAACAATAATGTAGCAGCTGCTATAAACAACGAAAAATACCGGATTATTGAACTGATATTTCATAAAAAAACAATTATTAGAGTCCTGTTAGCCCAATGCTGAATTAATCTGACATAATTTACGTGTTTTTAATTTCTACTTATGACAGCGGAGAATATTAGATTTATGCATTAAATCATGCAAAGAAATGAGTTAAGGCACATAGACAAGATCCTCTAAGTAACCTCTCTAAATACGGAAAGAAGTTAATTTTAAGGCATTGTTTTATCTTCTGGTATATCCAAATTTTCTCACTTTAAATCAAGAAAAGTATATTTATAAAAGTTGTTTTAATTTTTTGTTCCTTAAACCTAGGCTCTAAAAAAAAAAAAAAAAGCTCACTTAGATTTTCAACAGGATTTGGTAGCTGACGAAGCCAATTATCGTAGTTTTTTCGAGAAATGTTTTTTAAACGTATGCTTTCTGCTTGATATAACCTCAGAAAAGTAACAAGAGCAATGAAAAATATTACCTGTTATACAACAAATAGCGAGGACTCACAATTCACACTAAAAGAGCTGAGAGATATCCTTATGGACTATTTCACAGATAGCAATTAGTACTAGATTAAAAGAAAAGTACGTATTTAACTAACATTACAGTTACGATAAAAGTCACTATTATTTATTTTCATGATAAACCAGCTAAGATTTTATCGAAAGTTTAATTTATGAATAAAACGGACCATGTGGAAGAAGGAAGTTTCGTATATTAAAACTTTACAGCGGTGATTATGAAAGCTCTTCGATATTCTTTCGCTTATACCAAGCCTTTTCTTCTTCCTAATAAAATGTTGGAAGATATTACCGAAGAAAATAAACAGGAAAGGACAGATGAATCCACAGAGATATCTCATCCTATTATAGCTTCATATCTTACAGTATCTTGTGACTTGATAAAAATCCTTATTTTTAATAATACAGATATATAAATAAATATTTTAAATGTGTTATCTCACAATGAATTAAAAAAATACTTAGTACTTAGCACTTATGGCTTTGACGTGTTAGAATGCCTTTTATTAGTGACATGTACACCCACTTGCAATCCCAACTCCGTTCCGAATAGCTATTTTATTGGCTTTTACTTTATCTTTAAGCCCTCATAAAATACTTCTGTATAACTATTACATAGAACATTTCATATTGATTTATTATTTCCAGATGTGGTGAAGCCCACTCAGTTTTCATACAAAGCCTTACAAACCTACAAGAGCTTCCTATCCCCACCTTCATTTGGGGAATAATTATGCCTTGATGCTAGAGATAAGAAGAATTATTCCGGAGTACTAGATGAATAATAGTCGAAGAAAGTTGTCGAAGGGCACTCTAGGAGACAAGTGTTATATAGTAATCAGTAGATAGTAATTGTACATGGTATGCCATAGTTTCAGTATTTTCTCCTTCAAATAAACAAATGCACTAGTATAGTGCGTGGAAACAATGTTGATATAAATGTTAATGATCTTGACGTTAATAATACTCTGTAATGGAAATGATAATTTTGTTTGTTTTCTATTTACCTTGGGACCTGGCCATGGGCGTACCCAGCAGGGGACAGGAGAGGCCAATCACCCCCTCTAAGAAGTGAATAAAAATATAAATTTAATAAAAAATAATTTTTTTTTAAGAAAATACTAGTTGTAATAACTAATGGAGTACTATGATAATTATGTGTAATTTTCTTAAAATTTTGGTTTTATTCACCTTTTCTGTGCTGAAATTACAAACCTGATTGACTATGGCTTGCCCCCCTAGTTTTGATCCTGTGTACGCCCTTGGACTTAGCCTCTTCTGTTCTATGGGGAAGCTATTCTATAGGTAACCAGAGCTAGAAGGTCGAGTTTCTATACCGTGGGGCCACCACGAAATAAAAGTTAATCTACCCAGGATGTAATGGAACAGGCGTCGCGGCAGATTCGATGTAGCTAAGGTGACGTCTTAACACTTTCATCACCGATGGCCTCATTAATTATTATAAAACTCACTCCTAAATATGCTGTTATTCCTGACGGAGGCATTGTGATATGTACAATTAAACCAAGTACTAAAGAATTAATAGCAATATACCCATGTACCTCTTTTATCGAATGAAAATCACGACACTCTAGATTGAGTAGGATCAATATCGGAAGTCAGTTCATTATTTAATAGAGTTTTGTGTTGAGATTCCATGAGAAATTTTAGCCGAAAATTAGAAAGCCAAAATTAAGGCCCATGCAAATTGTTTAGCTTAATATCTTTCTTCCGAGGTTGAACTATTATTTTTCTGGGCTAATGAGCCTCATTTAAACTCAATTAAATTAATATTATATTTTAATTGATCTATTATATAAAATTTTAATCAAATAAATGTATTAAATATTTTTTAAAAAAGTTGTGGATTTAACTGATATTGAAGAGAGAGAGGCCTACTTACCTTGCTAGAAGCTACAATCCAGAATGTGAAAAGAGTTCCCGTGTTGGCTAATCAGAAGCTTATATCCAAGCGGGCAGTGGTGGGGACATGATGGTGGGTTATTTCTCGAGGAGGTATCACCCAGTGAGATAACTTATTGGAAATTAATTATGATTTAAAATATAGATACCTCTTTCTTCCTAGGTGGGGTCTTCTTAGATGGGCACCAGTCATTTATCTTTTTTATTTTCAACACGTTCAAGCTTCTTTTGATATGAATTCCCGAAGAACTGATTTCCTCACAACCTTGGTCATTATCTTTATGATAATTAGCTTACATTTTTTTTTATATATACACACGCACTCGCGCGCGCGCCCTCGCATACACGCTATATCTCTCTCTCTTTCTCTTAGTGTATATTCTGTATACAGGTTATTTGAAAGTAAAAAAAAAAATTAAATAAAGTGACAAAACTATGGAGAAATAGTGAGACAGATATTTCAATGTTCAGTTCATCTGTCCAAGTCGGGACCGAGAGATCGCCATTGAATCCATACTGTTTATAGGAAAAACTCCTATATTGGCATATATTAGCTAAAAAGTTATAATACAATACAAAACTTAATATATAGGTCATACATATATTAATGTATGATAAAGGTAAATTTTATGAGGTTAATACCGCCGGTTAATACGAATATCCCGTGGAGTTTTACTAAATGTCTACCTATTTCTCTCCTTTAAACTTTGCTAAGATATGTCTGCTTTGTAAGACATATTTCGTTAAATCTCTTTTTATGACGTTGAAGCTTCTTACAAGAATGGCTGGAAACAGAGTTTTGGGAATTCAGTAATAAAAAAGTATAATTATCATACAATTGTTCCCATTCTTGTATAAAAGGCTTATACAGCCACTGATCGTGTCTTTAACATTATTGTTACTTTAACGTTATTCATTCTATCTTTATTATAATAATAAATTTTTATATATAGTTTTTATTTATATTGATTATAGAAAAATAGTCCGGGTGGTGGTCAGTATTATCGAATTTATAAGAAAGTTTACAACCCTATATAATTTTAAATTTAAACAAATATAATTTAGAACTCCAGACACCTTGTCTAGGTATTGAAGAGGATTTATTGTGAATGTGTTGTAATTATTTTGATCGCTGTCCCACGTATAATGAGATTTCTATAAATCTCTATTCATTCAGAGTCATGTTGAAAATAAGTTTAAACTTTTTCAATTCTATATTAAATATCAATGTCAGTTATCTGTTTTTTCAACCACCAGTTCTATTTACTCGCTTACTTCTTCATTCTCTTTATTTATTTACTTATTTTTTTATTATTATTTTTTTTAATGATGATATAAAGTTGTAGTTTGTCGTCTGCTGAAAGCTGTGATTTTCTATTCAGAAGTCTATATAATTGTCCAAATCGTCGGTGAAGTTCTTGTCCATAGAGTCTATCGAATTGAATGTGAATTCATTCAGTAATATTGGTTTCCGTTTTCAATATTTTCCTCTTTCATTTCCCAATTACAATCAGTTGCTTGAGGAGTTTCTTTTTTGTTTAGTTTGGAATTGGATCATATGAAATGTCTGGAGGACATGAAGTAACCTTGATCACAGTACCAGAACGCTGCGTATAATTATTTTACACTTTCAGCATCGTTGCTTTACAGAAAAGAATGAGTACATATTATCTTCTAAAAAATTGAACTGACTTCTTTTCAATTTCCACAGATAAAGGTATTCTTGAAGGTTTCTTTATTTCTTGAGTGAGTGGATATCTACTGCTTACTACTTAATATGCTTCGAAATGTTCAAAAAGAATTAATTTTCCAGAAATATTTTTTTCTGTGATGTATTGGCTTCTGTGATAGATTTGCTTGAATACCAGCTACCCGTTTAAACTTGCTTACGAGAATGTTAAAAACAACCCGAGGTGATCTGTGTTAATGGACAACAGTTTATTAATTTTTTTTTTTAAAAAAGGTGTTTTAAAATACGTACTTTGAATCTGATTAAAAGTACTCGCACACTGCGAACCTGCTTTGAAATATTTACATACTTTAAATCTGCTTTAAAGTGCATATTCTGAATATGCTTTAAAATAGTTACATGCGCTAAATCTGCTTTAAAGTACTTGCTGTGAATATATATTAAAATAGCAACATATTCTGAATCTGCCTTAAAACACTTGCGTGCTCTGAATCAGCCTTAAAAACACTTACATACTCTGGTGTCTGCTTTAAAATACATAAATAATCTTAATTCTCTCTTAACCTCTTACAGTATGTAAGTGCTTTTTAAGCTGATTCATACCTCCTACATAATGTAAGAGGCATATTTGAAATAATTACATGCACTGAATCTACTATAAAATACAATAACCTTATGAACCTATAAAATACAATAACCACTTGATATGTATGGGAGGTACCAGCTGGGGTTTTTTAACTTAAAATAATTTCTTTTGTCGGCATACCAAAGAAACCGCCGGACCTAGGCAAAAACCCCGGCGGCAACAGATCTAAAGTAATGTAAAAAGACATATAGATAACAGAGGGTACCATTAACGGGGAGCCATTAACCGTCTAGGCAGAGCTCTTATCATTCACGTGGCCAGCGTAGACATTAGAAAGTACGGAGAAAT
>NW_027112673.1:483946-484648 GCF_000696795.3 Halyomorpha halys | reverse complement strand
ATGAGAAGATATAGAAATCTTCCAGATACACACCTATAATAGAGAGGTAGTGTCATATAGGTCCAACGGTAGGGGGTAAATTAAAATCATTAAATGGGGCTCAAATAATAATTACTTGGCACGTTGAATTCAAAAATTATCAATGGACACAAAACAGATGATCCAACAATTGATCAAAGAATTTTTCGAAATAGAATACCCGGTCCCTTTGATTGTATTTAAATAAGATTTTTTTACGGAAACTACGTTCCGAATTTGGTAAGTCATCGAAAACCAAAGTAATTGTTTAGTAATATTGGTAAATATTACTGAGATTCATTCAAAACATATCCGCAAATTGTACATAGATCCCGATTGTGACTATGAAAAATCTTTTTCTGAAATGATTAGGGCAGCCATTGCTTAGAAATAATAGGAGTCTTGCGACCTCCCCCTCGGCTAGCTAAATGTTGTTAAATGATACCAGACCAAGTATCATAAATATTGATAATTTGTAACAGCGAAAATACTAATTCAAAGGAATATTTAGGAATTAACTAAACTCTATTTACGATAAGTTATAATGCGTTAACTGACTTAAAAGATTAAGTTGTAAAAACTAAAATGAATTGAGAATACCAAGATGGTTAATATCAGTGTATAATAAGGTAAAAGGAGCTAACAACTCCATAGAAACCAATAGTAGATTCATTTTTAGTTATA
>NW_027112673.1:476426-482137 GCF_000696795.3 Halyomorpha halys | reverse complement strand
GGTTGAATTAAATATAGCGCATCCCTTTTCAGTCAGTTCCCATCAGGAACCGATAGAGATACATAATACAAATAAATATAAATACATAATATAAATATATAAATACAGATACATAGATTACATAAATATATGAATACTTTTCAATATAATACCTGTACGGGGAAACCCCAGTCGGGCTTAGAAACCCCGAGCCCGTACACGGCACACTCTTAAACAAAATAATAAAATACTTATTTACTGCGAATATATTTGAAATAGCTACATGCTTGAATCTGCTTTAAAATACATAGATAATCTGAATATGCTCTAAAACACTTACATGCTGTTAATATATTTAAAATATTTTCATGCCTTAAGTCAGCTTTAAAATACTTCCTATGAATCTACTTTAAAATTCGTACGTATACAGAATATGTTTTGAAATTGTTTTATCCTTTGAATTTGATTTAAAATACTTACATGCTCTAAATTAGCCATAAAACAACTACATATTCAGAATCTGCTATAAAATACCTGAAAATCTGAATCTTCTCTAAAACATGTACATACTCTTAATATGATTTGAAATAGTTACGTACCCTGGATCTGCTCTAACACATGAATGCTGTGAATCTGCTTCAAGCCACTTGTACTGAATCTCCCTTAAAAAACTTACTATAGATATACTTTTAAAATATCTCCGTATTCTGGATCTGTTTTAAAATTGTTTCATCCTCTGGATCAGCTTTAAAACACTTACTCTGAAAATGCTTTAAAATTTGCATGCACTGAATCTGCTCTAAAATACATTCTTACACTGTTTCTGCTATTAAATACTTAAATGCTCTGAATGTAGTGTCATAATGTATTATTGTTTATTACTAGTGCATTATATATCATATAATACTTCGTCTATAGACTCTTTTTATGCAGGATTTAATATTATGAAGTTATGCTAAACTTGAACTTTTTCACTTATTCGGTCCATTTTCCGAAAAATTTGTGTCCTAAAACATTCGGAACATTAACTCTAACAAAGGGAAAGGACTATCAAGAAATTATGTAAGTGGCCTTAAGGATTTGTAGGGAAAGTTTTGTTAAGGTTTGAATTATCTTTTTGAAAACCTTGAAATATAATGGACATTGCTGTTTTTGTTTTATTTGGGATAAAGTCAGCTTAAAATATCACTGAAATAGATATGGAATAGTAAATGTCGACCTTGTGGAAGAGAGAGTGGGAGAATCATATATTTTATTTATTTATTGATATTTACAACTGTACATTATAATACATTTAGTAAATTTTATCTCAGTTAAATTGGAGTGTTACAAGCGTGTTGAGAAACTACCCATTGGTAGTACTCTAATAGCGTTTTATATTAGCAGGTCTCATGGCCATCTTTTTTTCAGGCGCCTCAGAGGATTGTCAGAAATGGAAGAGGAAGCAAGGTTAAGAACTAGTTGGTTCGTGTGATTAGGGAGTTTGTAATGGGAGGATATCTGGTCGGGCTAGATCGGTTACATATGGAACATTAAGGTTTTTATATATATTTTATTTGTGAAAAAGTAAGGAGCATTGAAGATTTTGGATTGCAAGGATTGAATATGAGAGGAATTCGAAAGTTTAGAGAAGCCCCAAAGCTCAATTCCATATGTCCAGATTCCTTAGATCAATCTTTTGTAATGAATTGGAAGTTTAGACCGTTTGTCCAGTAAGTGTTGTAATAGTCGGAATCGACGTGCAGTTTCCTGTCTTTTCAGTCTGGTGTGACGATTCCAGGCTAGTCGTTTGTCCAGATGTAGTCCAAGGTAGCGGATCTGTTCGACAGGGGTAAGATCAACATTATTAAAGGAGACTGTAGGGCAGTCGGTAAGAATCATATTAGATTTTTTTTGTGCAGTTTTTATAATCATTATTTGTGCTTGATAAGTTATAATTTCGCCAAGTGCTTTCTAGGTTCATTGTGGATTTGAGGACATATTTATATGAATTTTTTAGTTCTTAGAATAATATATTTTTTAAGAAATATTATTAACTAATCCATATTTATTACACAGTTATTAATGAAAATTG
The DNA here is from genome assembly GCF_000696795.3 of Halyomorpha halys. Taxonomy (NCBI): domain Eukaryota; kingdom Metazoa; phylum Arthropoda; class Insecta; order Hemiptera; family Pentatomidae; genus Halyomorpha; species Halyomorpha halys. Next base: position 480,084 of record NW_027112673.1, on the reverse strand, counting down.
GCATCCACATTTTATTATTTTATTCTGGTAGATATCATGAAAACCATCGCTCTTACGAAGATAAACATTATTGTTTATTGCCAACTAATGTCAAAAATTTGATTTCCAATTTTTGTCGAAAATTCGTATTTAAGAGTTTCTCGAGTTTCTAAAAACGAATATCAACCTTGTTTCACTCCTAAAAAATCTGTTAGCACTCTTTGGTAGGTCAGTCAGTCTGGATTTTTCAATATAGTACTAATATTGAAGCACAGTGAGGGCTATCATGTAAAATCTATTCATATTGTATGCGATACATAAATGACAATATCATAGATAATCCACTTTTCTAAAATAATATGAAAAATGACTTAAATCGAACCAGTACTAACTGGTCCAAAAAACTGCAGAATATAGCAAAGTTAGCTGTTACCGTTTACGTTACTATAGTTACCGTCACTCAATCTATTCATTAATAGATATTAAGTTTCAATTAATGTATATACATCCTCAAATATAGGAATAGAGAACCATTGCCAGGTCTACTAGTATAATATATAAAATAATTGAAATCCTAAAAGGAATCAAAGGAAAATTAAGAGCGTGAAATGCTTGCAATTTTGAAGCCTTCTAAATTACCCAGTTCACCTCACGTGCCCATAAACGTGAAAGTGATATTTTTTCAATTATAAGCCTATTAAACCTTTAAACATTTTTTTCCTCGAATAGATTATTTAGATGAATTGTGTAACCTACGCCCGTGACAAATAATGAAAGTAGATATGCAAGTGGGAGTGCGAACTTTAGTCCACCCGACAAAAGAATTATGAAAAAGTTTTTCGTGCTGAACCCACAACTTGGCGCTAAGTTTTTGGCACTGAATCCAAAAACGCTGAATTTTTTAATTAAAAAAAATTCTGGTGCGGTGCACGGTAACTTTCACTTACTACCTTGTCACGTCTCCAAGTTTTGTTTAAATTCGTGGGGCTAGTGTTGAAGTCGTCAATATTTTGGTGACCCCCCAAAATAAAAAAAAAAAATTAAACCAAGGAAGGCAAAAGTTATGAATTTTTATATTTCCGTTGTTATTAAAATTAGTAATTTAGGATTACTGAAGATAGGAATTGCGAACATAAATTTTGTCCCTGCCAAGAATACAACAGTTTAACAAAATATACTGAAGTATATCCGTATTACAATCGGAAAAGATTGGGCGGTCTTGGCTTTTCCTGTTAGAATCGAATATTTCGATTTTTCCTTTAATTATTCATATTTTTTTTAAATATTTTATATTCATCTATTGTTGATTATATCTAACATAAGGAAATGTTTATTATTTTCAAATGAGCAAAATTTAAGGTACTTAACGGGAAGTTTTTAAAAATTCATTATTGAAACCCTAACTATTTCAATGAGAATAAGACCTATTCCGAGAGTAAAATCATTTAATTCTACAATGACTTGTATAGTTTCATAAAAATCATTAGAGTCGTTTTCGAGATCACAAATGTAAAAAGCGTTAAAAATCGATTCTATTAAGTGGCACTTCCAGTTAGTCGATTTTATCAAAAAAGTTGCTGTCATATTGCAGACATATATCCGCCATAAATATATAACTTAAATTTCGACTTCTCGTTTTTTAGTTAGGCTGTTCACAAAGACAAACACACAGAAACGATTTTGTGAGAAAAGATTTTTTAGAGCCAGAGGATCATAAAAAATGTGTTTTTTGTCGAAAATATGTAGGTAAGTGAAAGGAAAAAGGAGGAACTTATTTGATTCCTTGTCTGGACCAGCCTGGTACCTTCAGGAGGCACCCAGACGGATGCGCACCAGGAGGACCTTTCAAAGGGAGACTGTGGATAAGGTGTAGCCCCATCAGTAAACCTAGTGTAAAATTAATAATTAAATAATTAATAAAAGAATAAAAAAAAAGAATTGGTGATCTTTGGGAGCAGTGGCATGCGCAACCCCCAGCCCACTACCCCACAGCTTCCGCACCCCGTATGGCAGAAATGGCAAGTGAAGGCGAAAAAAAAAAAAAAAAAAAAAAAAAAACGTACCTTATCACTGAGTCACTCCACTCCATGTATATATATCACTCATATATATGTACTTATATTAAATTTATGTATATATCTGTATATAAGTTAAGGTTGAAAGATACCTGTTGTCCATCCTAATACCACCTAATACCACTAACGTAAACATTGCATTAAAGTATAGGGTGTTTTTTTAAGCCCGATAGAACTTGAAATTGTAAAAAATAACACAAAAAATTAAATTGTAATCAAAATTTTTTTTTTATTCGAAAGATCAATACGTGACATTAACATTTGAAAATGATTTCGGGCATATGGGCACCGCGGCTGTTCTTGACGAAGCGCATTCTGGACGTCCAATTTTGGTTACTGCTGGCCGTATGTCACGAATAACACGAACAATGCTGGCCTCCAAGGCGTCAATTGTTGCTGGTTTATCAGCATAAACCAGTGACTTCACGTAGCCCCACAGGAAATAATCGAGAGGTGTCAAATCGCACGACCATATGCGGCAATTTTGCTTATTAACAAACCCGTTAAGCCAAAAATGCGCCTCATCGCTGAACACAATTTTACAGAATGCGCTTCGTCAAGAACAGCCGCGGTGCCCATATGCCCGAAATCATTTTCAAATGTTAATGTCACGTATTGATCTTTCGATAAAAAAAAAAATTTGATTACAATTTAATTTTTTGTGTTATTTTTTACAATTTCAAGTTCTATCGGGCTTAAAAAAAGACCCTATATGTATAGGGGATTAAAAGGAAGAATAAAATAGTCTTTAAGCTGAGCTTGTGTGAGTCATTTCACGTCCCTCTCCCGTTTTTTAAAAAGTTCTCAGCTTAGCTTCATGATCATATCCATTAACAAAAATTACGCCCGATATGATATAATTCAAGAAAAAAAAAAAGAGAGAACTTAAAAGAAAAGATATCAAGTAGTTCTGGTTTCTTGATACGTTGTTTGGCATTAAAAATCCATTGCGACTTCGGCAGACGATCGATAGTTTATTTTATCCAAGAAACATCCTAAAATTTTCCATTCCACGCTCAACATTCTGGAAATTATCTACAGCACGAAAAACACGTATATATTTTTAAGTAGTGTAGCGAAGTACCTCGGTGAGTATGGCGCTGTTACTATTCTCGGACCACAGTTGGAATCGAGGTTTACCAGATAATTATTTATTCTATTATTGTAGCCGTGAATCAAGCCTGTGTGTTTGGAAGTCTTTCTTTGATTAGAGATGATCTTGAAGAAAATCATCTCCTTGCACAACCGTTGTTCAAGAAATAGTGTTACCTTACAAAGTTCTGTGAACCTCTGACCCTTCATGGGTTGCAGCAACATAGAGTAAATTTCTTAAAATTTGAGATTTGAAAGAGCTTAATTGCGTATGTTTAACCGAACCCGAGGTACTATTTTTCCTTCATTTTGTGGGTTTATTTTTGAAAATATCATGGAAACTGCTATTCCTACGAAGAAGATCATTATAAACTACAATAAACAGAACATGAAAAGCTTCATTACGGGTACTTGCAGGCATCTGCGGGGGACTGATTATTCTTGAATTATCAATATTTTCTCAAGATAACTCATTTTTGACACCGTAGTACATTGACAAAATTTAATATATA
>NW_027112673.1:457272-474722 GCF_000696795.3 Halyomorpha halys | reverse complement strand
GTTGATTATCAATTAGGTTAATGAAATATGATGGATATAAGGTATTTTTCTCGAGCAGCATAAAAGCCTTGTCCGTCAGCTTTATCCCATGGGGTTATCCTTGAGGTTCGATAGAGGTCATGAACAAGATCACGTCAAAAAGGAATCCCAATCACTATCAACCCAATCAATTTGAATAACTTTGGATGCATTATCGGCTCGATACCCCGCCTCTATCCTACCCCATTTTGGATCCAATATCAACTTATGGTCTTTTATTGTTTGCATTTAAACATGATTTTTAGCCATAAATTTCTTTCGGTTGTATGGCCAAGCATATCTTACAATTTTAGAGTTACATTCACAGTTTAGCATTTTGTTATCAATTCCAATATTTTTTTTTATAACTTGGAAAAATTAGAAACTTAATTTACAATAAATGTAAGTGTTTGATAATTACAAACAATTCTGGTTTGAACTAATCACTCCCCACTGCCCCTCATCTCCCCATGCTTCACCACTGTATCATTCACACTTCCTTGATACCCCACGAGTTGCCTCAAAGACTGCGCTGGCTGATTTTAAATACGACCCACATCGTGTAGTTGAAGTAGTTTGTCAGATTACATCACGGGAGGTAATCACTGAAATCTGAGAAACTGGTTCACCTAAATAAGAACGAGAATGTGAATCTACACTTTCCTCCCATTCGTTGCATTCTATAAAGCTCTGTTCTACGGTTATTAGAATTATTGCCTAAGAAATTTCAATATATAATTAATATTTTATATTACGGTGTGATATCTTTTAGTAAATAATTATTAAATTTCCTGTAAACTCGAGTTTCGAAGAATAGTTATGGTTTTTAATCTTTTTTTATCAAAACAAGCCTTTAAATTTCAATGGAGTTCACTTTGAATCCTGGCGGTTCGAATTTCTTTCAAATATAGATATATATATATATTAACTTAAAAGAGGAAACTCTCAATGTGGGGTCTGTGATATATAGTTCTCGATTTAAATAGATAGGGAATACATTAAAATAAAAATAGAAATAGAGATACATAAATATATAGTAAAACCTGTTTCTGAAACCCCAAACTGTATTAGAACCGCGGTTAAAGCCAGAAACCTATTTATGTATTTATATTAATGGCTGTATATAATATATTGTAATATGCTCTTTTTGTGTAAATAGTATATTTTGATGTATAAAGGGTTTTTAATATGTTTTATTTTATGTATCATTTTAATATTCATTTGTTTTGTTTATCCAAAAAGCAAGCTAACCAAGTTTCATTGTTTATAATAACTTCGTGAGTCAAAAAACAGAACCAAGATGGCGGTACGTTGAATCAAGGCCACGTTGAGCAGATTCAAATATCATAAAAACTATTTTAACTCTTCCCATCATAATTGATAATACAGTAAATTAAAGGAAAAATAGAAATCAAGAAATAGTGCAAATGAATAATATTCAGAAAATAAATCATTTGCAAAAATCCCTAACTGTTGTGCAAAAATCGATGTTTACATGTAACCTCAAGGCAGGTTTTGTTTTTGGAGGGAACAAGTCAGTTTATGTGTGGAGAGAGAGGATGAAGCTTCATGAATTTCTGTCCAGCAAGAGTAGGAAGCCATGTTGGACGCCAGAACAATAAGAAAAAAGAAAACACCAGGAATCAACGAAAGAAGATCGTTAGTATATAGAGCTTGGTTAGTTTTGTTATAACTAAATTAGAATATATTTGTAAAACAGATTTAAATTTAATTAATTGAAATTATTGTAAATGCCTGTTCTGATTGTCTAGTAACAACACGCCCTGAGATTAAGAGTCTTTTATATTATTAAATTTGAATAAATTTTATTATCCATTTTATATTAAAGTTCATTAATTAGAACCCAAGTTATTTCTTTCATATTTGAAAAAAGTTTAAAACTATTCAGATTCTTTTTATTTTAATTTTATATTTTTTATAAATTATTACAATATATATAGATATATATGCAGGATGCCCCATAGAAGAGGTATATTGTGGGAGTGGATACTGTACCTTAAGAGAAACAAAAAAGTTCATATGACCCATAATCCAAATCTCAACGGTATGGGATAAAAATCAAATTTTGTGTTTTATGCTGTTATCTGTGGTTTCATTCCATCAAACCAAAATAAAATAACTTTAAAACTCTATTAAAATATGTAAAAGGTATAAAATTAAAGATGAGAAGATTTTCTATAAATCTAAAGGATTGGGTTGGCAATAAAAGAAAATAAGTGTTCCATGACGTGTTGAAAATTAAAGTTTAATATTTCTAAACATTTGTGGACAATCGAAGAAGCTATTACTCTTCAATGTCTAGGTAGTAATTAGCAAGAATCAAAAAACATCTTCATTTATTAGGCTTTAATTTGATGCAAAACAAGGCTACCTTTATTGGGCAATTAACGATGCAGGAAAGCAAAATTTAAAAAAAGATTCAAAACAGAGACTATACTTCGTTAAAAATTGCCTTAGTTTTTATCTAAATTAATAAAATTAATTATTTTTCTAATTTATCATTGATAATTACAAATATTATTTACAGAAACTCCTCAAAAGTAGAACTTTTTATAGAATTACAAAGTGAGGAGCGTCGTGTTGATGACCTTCAGTGATTGGTAAAGAGGTATCTTCTTTAATTTGTCCTTTTTAGTATTTTTTAAATAAATTATTAAAAATTATTGCAATAAATTGTATAGCTACCTAAAGAAATCTTTTATTACTTTTGATCTAACTCTAAAAATTAAGTCGAAAATCAAATTCTGATTTCTATATCATAATTGATTCTCTGGCTGAATAGGGTAGAAATAATAAATGTAATTAAAGAATGCTTTTTATTGTTAAGATAATTAAAATTGTTAACAGTTTTATAAAGTATTTTTAGAAAATATTTCATGAGCTCTCATTTGATCTCTTAAAATTACAATATTTTTGGAGATGAGGGATCATGGAGGAACAACTAGATGTTGCCTACAATGAAAGAATTTCAGTTGAAATTGAAGAAATCATTAAGGGCTTAAATGTTCATGGAGATGAATTAGATGAACATCCACTAGAAAATTAGAAAATTCAGACAGTCTAGACTACATAGTACATTTTTCTGATATTATACACTACATAGAAAATGTATCAAATTGCAATGAACAATCTTGTTGTTCTTGTACTGATATTATTATACCTTAAGTTCTACCACAGTTATTGACCCTATTATCAAGATGGCCAAGAGCAGACTATGCCTTTACAAAGAATTCAATTATCCAGCTTTCACAACTATTACAAGAACATAAGAGGTGTAGATTTGAATGATATACTTATAGCTCAGTAACAAACAATGATGCTCATAAGTGTTAAATCTTTATATTTCCTCGACTACTTGTTATGATTATGAACAATGATTGGCTTCTATATAAGAGAGACAACCTAAGGTTATGATTTTTTATTGCCATAAGCATTCTAATTATAGAAAATTTTTAATTTTAAACACGCACCCTAAAAAAGTTTTCAATCTCATATAACTCCAGACCCAAGAGAGAGCTCAGAGCACATTGTTACTAAAGCAGTAATTTGTGGCGGAGTAGGTCACTGAGCTGTATTTTCCTCAAAAGAAGAATTTAGAAATCTCCTGGCAGGGCAAACCTGCAAAACAGAGATGTTCTGCACAAAATAAAATGTATGGCCCTGTGTCACTCAAAATATAAACTAGAATTTGGTTTTTTGGAGCTTCATGGTGTTTAAATATTAATTTATCAATTATTTTTACTTAAAATTGAAATTGCTGATAAATCAATAAAATATTAATCAGCAAAACCAAATGTTTTTTTTTTCATTAATGCTCTCACAATTACCCTAAGTGGCCACAGGATCTTTAAAGATAATTTTTTATAAAAGTTATATTTGATATGATATATTATGCTGACAATGTTTGTGTTATTTTAACCATTATTTACTATGGATTAACAAAAACACCTAACAATATAATTAGACATTAAGTCATTTTAGGGTTAAAGATAAAAATTACTTTTGTTACAGATTACAGGATTGTTGTGTATTTAAAGTTTTAATATTAATAGATTTGTGAGTTTAATTTTCTTCCTTTTTTTTTCTTATCCTGATCACAGTTATTGAAATTTTTTTTTAAATATGCTTATGAAAATGAGTTTCAGACATGAAGTTTATCTCATATAATACTAATCTTTGACATTATTAGTATTATTTATTGTTGTACTATATTTGGAACTGTGCTGCAAAACATATAGTAAATTTGTTTTGTATTCCTCAACCAACCTGATAATGATCCTTGATTTGAGTTTAGTTTTATTTGTGAAGCAGGAAATTTCTGGGCTACTTTCTTTATATCCAACATTGACCAGGAGGCATAGAAAAAGTGCTCCATAATAGGATATTTGTGCATTGAAGATTGAATTCGGTGTACTTGTCTTTGATGTATGATTTTACTTTTGATTGTTCATGTAGTGTTTGATATGATCTGAAATTGTCCATAACAATCTTTCAAAGAATTTTGGATTGGATTGTTTTTATTTTTTTCTCTTATGCTGCCAAAAATTTTGATTCTTCTTTTAATATTACTGAAGATTACTCAGGTGTAAGAATAACATTTGGAATTCTTTCTGGATTTTCCATGTTCCTTTTTATTGTCTGGTACCCTTTGAACTGGCAGATAATATGTTGATACTCCTTTAATTTTGTTTGATTTCATATAGCTAAGAATATATATGAATTTTATAATAGTATAATTTTAGGGGGGATTATTTTAAGTATCTTGGTACTCACATAATATGAGTGCAGAGTATGAAGTTTAAAAGAGAATACAATTTTTTTTTTAGAATTAGCATATATGTTTCCTAAGTAAGATAAAGGTATCCAATTACACTGTGCAATATAGCTTTAAGATATAAATGTGGATCTTGGTGCACTGTAGTGACAGGTACAAGCAGTGAAGATAAGGTTTTTAAAGATTAACTTAGACAAAAGTAAAAAAGAGAGAGTCAGAGATAATTTACTTTTATTATTTCTAACAAAAAAACAACTATATATTTTTCTATATCATTAGAAATAATCTTCTATTTCATAATAATTCCATTAAAAACTCCCTCAGACAATAAATTAACATTTAATAAAACAATTGAATTTGACAATCACATGAAATGAGGTAGAACATACCATTCTATAACAAGGTGTCATTCATACATTATAATAAGCAATGCATGAAATTTATAAGGGTATATAGAAACTATCTCTAGAATAATAACATTTACCATTTTTTATTTTTTAGAAATAGAAATACATATCGTCATCATGGTTGTTTATAATATATCAATATATTTAATTGATCAAAATATTTGTTTTTAAAATTTTCTTTAAGAAAAATAACTCTACCTTACTTACAAAATATAAATTTTCAACACTAATAAAAACTAAAACTAAAAAGAATTGAATATAAAGAAAAAGATTTTGTAGTTGAAAATTTTCACTTTAATTTAGATAATTTTTAATTTAGTCATGCAAATTGACATATTTTATAGTTGTTTTCTTTATGATGCAGTTATTGAAATTGTCATTTGAGAACACCCCAGTCTTCCTTTATTATATCTGCTGCTTTTTCCCCAATCATATAGCTTGGTGCCATGGTATGAGTTCCAGGAATGGTTGGCATTATTGAAGCATCTGCTACTCTTAGACCAGTCAAACCATGTACTTTTAGTCTTGAGTCAACAACTGACCATTCAGGATTAACTCCCATTCGACAGGTACCGCATTGGTGATGCCATTGTATAGTAATACTTCTTATACCGCATTCCCAATATTCATCAGAACCAAATTCATGTTGTTCACAACCATAAATAGGTTGTGAATAAAGTTTAGCTCCTATACTCTGAAAAATCTTGGTTTTGCCAAACTTTGTAGCAATCCTGGCACCTTCTCTTAATATAGCAACATCATCAGGGTGAGATAAAAAGTTGCTATCAATGACAATTGGATCTAACGGGTTTTTGCTTCTTAGCTTAACATTTCCCCTACTTCTGGGGTACATCATCATCTGAGCTATAGTGAATCCTTCTTTAAAATAAATTGGTTTCCATGTTTTTTCATAAACATCCATACTGATGTTTCTAGTTTTAGGCCAAAAAGCACCACCATCACCAGCTGGCGTTGTTGCTAAAAATATTAGCTCAATGTCAGGCTTGTCGTCTTTAGCATATTTTGTCCGCACGTAACCTAGAGCTTCAGCTATGTTGCAAGAAAATATTCCCTTTTCCCCTCTAAACCACTGAACAAAACTATTTGGAGCCCCTCTTAGTAACTTAGGTATTGTAATACTATCTGTGGTGTTTATAAGGAATGAAACAGCTGTTCCAAGATGTTCTTGCAAATTGTATCCCACTGGAAGATCAGCCACTACTGGAATTCCTATTTTTTTTAAATGATCTGCAGGCCCAATCCCAGAAAGCATCAATATTTTTGGTGAACCAAAAGTTCCAGCCGATAAAATGATCTCATTTTTGGCTCGAACTTTTCTCTTCTTAGAATTTTTTATAAACTTTAATCCATAGACTTTCTTGGAATTGGAATCAATGAGTAAATTTGTAACATAAGCATTTTTAACAATGTGTAAATTGGGTCTTGTTTTTACTGGTAGGAGGTAAGCAGATGCAGCACTTTCTCTTCTAACACCCCGTATAGTTGTTTGGGTTGGTGACAAACCTATCATGGTATTTGGATTATTGTAATCAACGGTATCATAACCCAGTTCCTTTCCAGCTTCCAGAAACATTTTTCCCAGTCTGGTCTGAAAGGGGTATTGTATGTGAACTGGCCCAGTGGTCGAATGATATTTTGAAGCAGCTAATTTTGGTATTGACATGTTTTCAAGTTTTAAGAAGTAAGGTAAAACTTCTTGATATGACCATCCAGGATTACCTTCAAGTCCCCAGCTGTCAAAGTCTGATGGGTGACCTCTGGTATATATCATACCATTGACTAGAGTGGCTCCACCAATACCATTTCCTGAAGGCCAATGACATACTTTATCGACAAGGCCTAAACAAGCATTATCTTCCTTTTCAACATCATAATTAATTGAAAAGTTCCCAAGTAGAGTATATTCATTGACTAAAGGGATATCATTGTATATGTTACCCTCAAGACCAGCTTCAAGTAGTAAAATCTTCCATCGTGGAATTTCTGAAAGCCTGTTAGCTATAGCTGAACCAGCTGGACCAGATCCTACTATTATAAAGTCATACTCTGGTACAATTGGTAGGTTATCTAGGAAAATGTTTTCTCTGAATGGTATTCCTTGTTGAAGGTACAAACGATTTATTTCATCGAGAATGGTCCCTTTTCCCTTGGTAAGCAGAAGACATAGTAGAAATACAGAGTACTCCTTCATTTATTCCACCTGTAAAATGAATGCATTTTTTTTAGGGATAGATATATTAACATTTATTATTAGTAAAATAACAATAAATAAAAAAAAAATAAGAAAGAGATGAACTGTTTTTATTGTCAAATATTATTGATTTGTCACATTTTAGAACAATAATTAATAGTGATCTTAGAAACCTGCATACTAAAAAAAAAGGAAATTAAATCATCGTAAACAAAAACACACAAAATAAAAATAATTAAAATTAAGCTTTTAAAATGAACTCTGATCCAAGCTTGTCCCCACACTTGTGGAGAGTAAGGGACTCCAAGAGCCCCATGTTTCTCTACCAACCACAACACTGGTATTAAATGCGAGTAGAGGTTGGTAAAGATTTAATTAGTCACCAATTATAGATCAACAATTTGTCTCATTTACAAAAAAAATACTTATATTTTATAATTTTAAACCTCACATACTTAAGTATATATTGTTTATTATAGATCTGTATGTTCATGGAATTTTAAGATGAACCCTCTATTTTTTTTCCATATAATCTTTTTTACACCTTGTTGGAACACAAATGGTTATTCCAGAATTTATAATTATAGAGGCTTTAACATTTTATTTTGCCATTTAACATTATTTTTATTTTTGAGCTCTGTCCAATATTGGATTTCACTATTAGTGACTTACGTTGTAATTTAAAATCATGTAAAACCTTCTCATATTTACTGAAATAGTTTATCAGTTTTTTAAATCATTTTATCTTGAATTCATTTTGATTTTATCAATTATTTGATTATTAAAGTTGAAAATTTTGATTTCTCCTCATTTGTTTAACCCTAATCATAAATTTGTATTGCTTCAAATGTTAATAGATATTACTTTCTGATCTTAATTTTTTCTTTCATTAAATTTTCCTTCTTATCTTCATAGCATGTATTAAAAAAAAATAATAATAATTTCAAAGATTTCATATAATTAATTAAATATTTTGAATATTACTTTTTCTATCAAATATGTCATCTGCATAAATAAAATATTGGACTAACTCTGGAAGCAGGTTCCAGTACGGTACAGTTGCTCTAGGAATTATCGTTTTGCATATTTTCTATACCTAGCCCATCCCAGTATTAAATAGGACGGGACTATGACCATCACTCGTGTTGTGGAAGTGAGTTGAACGGTGCTCTTAGGTCAAGAAAAACAAGCCTCTTATTTTTCTATATCATTTTCGACGTAGCTTCTTACGGCGAAAGACAATTAAGTCTATAGTTTTCACATATTGAATGACTTCCCTTCCTATAGATGGAGATAATAATTTCTTGTCCCAACTCTTCTAGAATTCGCTTTTCATTCCAAATTTCTTGGAGCAGGGTTTGAAGGATCTTTTACAATTGATCCCATCTGAATTTAATAATTTCTTGTGAAATGCTGTCAGCACCACCAATTTTACCGAGTTTCAAGCTATCAACTGCCATCTCTACTCCATTCTCTGTGATGTAGTTATCTGTGTCCTCTGAATGATCTATCTTATCTGTACTCTCTTCTATCCAAGTACACAATGTCTGTATGACTGACTTATGCGAATTTTTCTTGCTACTGCTAGAACCTCCTTTCCTAGCAGTAGTAATTTACCGAGATGGATTCTTTATATTTCTGACCTGTTTTACTTGCTTTCCTTTCAGGATCACTGTGTTTCAGAAAAGTTTTGTATTCTCATGGAAGTTGCTATCCGAACTTCCATGAGGCTAAGTTCTATTGTTCTGAATTCTGACCATCATCTATTTTTTTTATCTTTTACGATACTTATCGCATCATCATTTTATCATGCGTAGGTAATGTTTTTCATAGTAAGTCTGATAATTAGTCTTATTATTGTTTACTATATATTTTTCCAGGCATCTTTCTTTTTTTTCACTCTTCGAGCTACCTCTGCAATCCACCATCTTGTCCTCTTGCTACTGGGAGTAATGTTCTTTTTACTACAGATCTCAGTTTAGCTCGTAGAATACAGTTCTTGACATTCTGCAACACAGTATTCAGGTCTTGGTTCTTCAAACTCACTTCTTGGGAAATTACATGTAATTATTTCTTTTCTACCCGTGGAAGCACTATTTCAAGTCGGTTGTATTGTTTAGGGTCTTCTTGTGCATGGTAGTAAGATTTTTCTGTCTGCCACTAGTAACTGGTAATACATGTATAAATGTATCTATTTTTTTTTTCTGGTCCTCTGATTTTCTTAATATCTGTAAATAAATTTCATATTTTTTTCCTTTAGGCAAAATAATATACAAAACCTCCTTGCATGACCGTTGATCTAGTAACATCAGTTCTTTACATAGTACTGCATTCCTGACCCTTCGTGGGTGTAACAGTACAGATTTATTTTTTATAATGCTACTCTCTTCCATGTGCTTGGAATATTGCCTTCTGAATATTTTTATGAATAAAATAAAAAATAAAAAATGAATGCCCATTAATAGATCATTTATAAAACAGAACTCGATTAATTTTGGTCTATCATTATTTTTAACAGGTTCTCTTTCCCTTAGACCCATCACTAATTTTCTGTTTTGACTGCTAGCATCGTTCACGACTTTCTGGAGATCCTCGTAGAATTGCTCCTTATCTCTTACTATGCTATCATCTGTAGGAGCTTAAATTTCATTAATAGTCACATTCCTTTTTGTGAAATTGATATTAGTAAAGATGATTCGGGAAGATATTGCTTCCCAATGGCGAATTTCGACAGAGAGGGAATCCTTGCATATTATACCTAAACCTTCCTTTTCTCTTCAAATATTGTAACTAGAATACAGCATAGTATATCTATCTGCCAGTCGTCTTGTACCAGATTCGTTCCTTTTTCTTCTTACTCAAATCCAGGATGTCTACATTATATGTATGAGCGCTGAGTTCTGCTTCTTTTCTTTATATTCCACGAGGCCAATCTTAAGTCATTTTTACTGCTGAGTCGTTTCCATAAAGTCCACCCAGATCCAAAGCTAGTATTATTTCTTTAATTAGTCATTACTGCTAGAGGATGGATATTCAAAGCAATATCCTCGGGACTACTATGGCCCCCGATTATTTAATCCACCTACCTCGAATCAGGAAAATTGATTCTGAGGTGAATAATGTAAATTACCTTAATATCAGAATTAGGTATTGAGTACTGTACTGAATGTGTGTAGTGTACTAAACTCAGATAGCCTGAAGAGCGTTAATCCATGAACCTTGCATAGAAGCTAACCCTGAGGGACTTTTTTTTTTTATAATTCGGTTTATTTCATCTAGTATCAAGGAAAAACTCAGGGCATATAAAAAAAAATGTTCTTCATGGTGGAAGGTATATCATTAACAAATAATAAGGCTGTAAATCATTACGCCATTTATAATCTTCCCATAATTATTATTACATTCCCCCATCCAGCTTCTCAGGTTCCATTGCTTTATCCTCAGAATCTAATATACGTCATCAATTAATACAAACTGTCGAGTAATTTTAACTGACGTAAAAACACAATTTATTGGGTATAAATACTCTATTAGATTTTTGTTCATTTAAAACGTCATTAATCCGATTTTTTTTAAGCTCTATTACTTAGACAGTTGTACATACATATAGTTTATATTATAGATTCTCTATATACTATCATATTATATCAATATAGATTTAAGATTTTCTTTTAACCTGCAATGTTTTGTATTTAGAATCATTATAAAACGCGAAACAACTGTTGAAGAAAAAAAAACTTGGAATAAAAACACTTTACGTTCGATTGATATATTATTATTTTTATTTTTCTTCTACATTGAAATTAAATTGTCTTCCATTTGGTTAAATAGCGTCATAGTAAAATATTTTCGGCAACCTTCCATATGAGAATCAAATCTTTAAATGTATTTTTTTTTTTTTACTTAAGAATCCATTGATAGAAATATATTTGCAATTACCTTCAGACACGTAAAATTTTAAGCTATTTTTACTATACTAAGTGTGATGAAGGCCTACAACTCAGGCTGAAATGTCAGAATATAGTATATTGTATATTTTACATATAGTTTGTATAAACTACCACATTATTAGAATAAATTAGGAATATATATATATTTTAACTTGCTATTTGAATTAATAAAAATTACAGTATTTACAATCAATATAATCTGTAAGGCAACAGTTGGAAAATAAACTTGGAATAAAAAATACTCTGGGTCTGGTTGTTTACTTCTTTTTTTTTAATGGTGCATCTATATTGATATTGCGTTGCCTTCGATTTGGTTATTTCGGTTTTATAGTTACACGTTGTGGACACCCTTGCAGATGAGAATTAAATCTGTTTTAAATGTAATTTACGAAAATAAATTATATTATTATACGTGATAAAATAACTATAAGTTTTATTTATTATATTATATATAAGAGTTTACAAAGCGGCAAAGGATTGATGAAAAGTTTGGCAAGATCCTAGGACAACCGAAGAAGGCCGACCCTGTTACATGATGAGCTAAGGTGAACGACCTTAACATTAAGGCGGCTTTAAAACATTTTCGAATGTTAACAAAGTTATATAAAAAATACAGCAATAGTTTAAATTAAAATCTTTACTAATATGTAGTTACAAATATTCTGTATAATCGTTGTGTTATGGTTACTTTCCGAATTTTCTTGGAATTCATTAGCAAAGAAGATTTAATATTTTCATAAATGGGAGGAGTATTAAATCAGATTTTCAAGTCGATAAAATGGTTAATTGGATCGTTAACTATCTAATAATCGGATCGGATAAAATAACAAATATTTATTTATGTTTATGATTATCTACGAAATGTTGAAAATGACCATTTTATTATATATTTTTTTGCAAGTGTTTCCAATATTTAGTATTTTTGTGAAAGTACCTATTAAATTGATTTTTAACCTTATTTATGAAATTTTTCATAAATTAAAATATTTTATAATGTACACTACTTAAACTATTTTATTTTCACCTTTACACTGAATATTTTTTAGAATAGTGACAAGTTCTGAAATTTTTATTTTTATATCTATGCTGACAAGACTGCCCTTTGGATATATTCGATGAATTTGGATATTTTAAATTAGATTTGGATATATGCTTTTAAAACCCACTTATCTTTGAACCTATTCCCATTAATTTTATTTGCTATATTTGACGTTTTTATATTTTTGATTTATATTCTGAAAAGTTATTGGGTTATTCCAGAATGCTTTTCATTAAACAAACATGGACTATTTTTCTTTCAATAATTTTATGCATAGGTGGTGGTAAACCCCACGGCCTTGGAAAGAATTAATAGTGAAATTGCTCATCATTGCTCAAGCAATAAGCATTGATCTATATAAACAATAAGCATTGATCTATGCAAACAATAAGCATTAAATATCCGATTTAAAGAGATTCTTAACAATTTTTTAGTTATATGTGTTCTAAATAGGTTTGATAATAATGTCTTGGAAATTTCGTGAAAATATTGTAACCCAATATTTTTTTCTGATTTAATATTTTTTTATAAAAGTGAAAAGTTCCGAAAAAATCATAAGCTTGTCGTTTAATATTCAATCGTACTGTCCAGTTAAAATTACTTTTTCATTTATATCTATATATTCAATCATGTTACAACTCAATTTTATTTATAACATAAGAAATGAAACCTGAAATGACGATAAAAAACAGAAATATTTAGAATTGAAATCTAATGATGTTTGTGAACAACCAAAAGAGTTTGAATATTCTACTACTGGCCGGCTGCCTATTTATGAAATTAAACAAGGGTATAAATAATATTTTACAATAATTATACGACATACATGAGTTGTTCCAACTCGTTATAATAAACTTAATACGATTAAAAAAAAAATAATATAAAAAAACTAAAGCTTCGTTGTAGAGACATCTCAGAGAATTCTGTCAGAAAAAAAATGTAGTTATCCCATTAAATGATGGTTTAGACGACATATTTGTAGAATGCTATGTTCATTCATTAAATTAAAAATTTTTGTTGTTTAATTATTCGGACAAAGTACCACAGATTAAATCACGATGCATAGTATACTTATTGTAAAATATTACTAGAACAATTGTTAAATATAATAGTAATACTTGTATATTTCTAAAATATAATACTTTACCGGTATTTATACGTTATTATTTATTTTTTTATTAAAAATTAAAGGACGTATATGTACGAAATATATGAAATTGATACATCTCATGCAAATGCGAACAATTAAAAAGTTTAGATTTCAAATATCTTCTTTTTTTTTTAATAACATAATTTTGAAACAAACTTAAAATTTTAAATTAAGAATACGAGGGGAGAAAAAGGAATTTTTGATAAAATATAAATTAAATTATTATATACATTATATATATGTGCAAATATAATATGACTATATATATTAAAGTATTTTATTATTATATTTTTTTAAACATTAAAATAGTGCAAAAATACGTACTGAGGGAAAGATAATCCACAATGGCAATACTGACTCCTCCGGACCAGAACTGGTTCTCTGCTGGACGGAACGCATCTCCCCACCAAACCTTATTCTGAAGGAAATCTTTAACAAATAGAATATTCATTGTAACAACTGCACTCTTCTTTATGTATTTTTTGTTAATGATCTAAAGTAAGGACTATATTAGAGTGATTTCAACATATAGCTTATAATCTAAATTCCTACTTCAACTTTTATGACTTAAACTGATTTTTTTTTTTTACTTCAGATAAATCTTATATTCTTTCAAGGACCTCAATCCAAACTAATATATTAATAAATCGGACTACAAATAAACTATAAGGTGATTGGAAGTTACTTATATCAATAGTAAATCGCGACACTAATTCCAAAACTTCCGAACTACATACGTTTTAAACTATAATTTGGAGCAACTAAGGTCGTGATATAATGGTTTTAGTTGTGCTTGAAATTATTAAATTGTTGACAGACCTTCAAAAATGTACAGTTCTATGTTAACGTGTTTATTTGAAACTGATAGATTTATTTATTGATAGATATTACAATCTGCCACACAGTTGTGGGCAATAGGTAATATTGATGAATGATCTCATACATACTAAAATAAAAAAAAATAAAATAAATAAGTAAAAAAAAAAAATGAAATAAAATAAAATAAAAAAACTCTCTTAAAATATATACAAACAAAAGAATAGACAAGTGGACATAATCAGACTATCTGTATGAAAAATAAATAAATAAAATAACATAATGATAAAATAATATATACAATATTATTTGAAACTAGGAAGAAAATGAAGTTCATAATGGAATGCTTAAAGCTGATCATCTTCCTAATGGATCTACAAAAATTGGTCCTAGTCAAACTTTTAATTAAAAGTTGAAACCTTCTAAAGTTTACCTCTCGTTTAAGTGCTGATTCATCGGGGATCTGTTTGGAATTTCACAACTTGAAACGTGTGAAAATCGGCTGAGTTTTGTAAGTTTTCGAATTTTGAGGTACAAAAAAAAAACATTTCAAAGTGCTTGAAGATGTGGTTCCACAATGTTTATAATCAATAACTATAATAATAATGATTGTATTCATTACTACCGAATAGAAATATAGTAAAACAGTAATAATAATCATCTCTGAGTTCACTATATTTGTATTTACATTAGGTAAACCTTATTTATTTTTAAAAAGGTGTATTATTGTTGTTAATTGTTCAATCCAAACTAATGGATTTCTAAATCGGAAAACTACTAAAATATAATTTGATTCTATGTTACTTATATTATAAGATTAATACCATACGCTGAAGACAAGACAGTCTAACTAAATATGAGGAGTTTTCTATTGAAAGTTAACATATTCACTTCTAAAAAGTGAACATTTTTTGACAATTTTAAATTCTGCACCAAAAACTTATTCAGTTTATTTAAGAATGTTAATTATTGCTTGTTAAATGGGTACTACAAATCAATATTTTCAATAAACATTTACCCCCATTTTCTAAAAGTAGATATATTGACTTTTGATCAGAAAACATATTTTGACATTGTAGTTATGTGGTTTTGAATTAAAGTCGACGTAATATTTTTTTTGTTAGAGAGCACACTGAAATTTTTAAACTTTATTCACCCTTGATATTATTATTTTTATAAATGAAATAAAAAAAACCGTGCGACTAAATAAAATAGAAAGAAAATATATAGGATTTGAATAAACAACTAATGTTAATTTATTTATATATATATATAATTTATCTTATTTAATTCAATACTTTAATATAATCATTTCAAAATACCATGGAATTCTTGTGGTGTACCTGCAATACCTCAAGGCTCCAATCTAGAGAACCTCTGGTGCGAGAAATGTACATTAACAAATTTAAACACAAGTTCTTTCGACTCTATTTCTAAACTGAAGCTGTTGATCAGTGTGAATTGAAATTAGTTTGGAAGAAAAGATTCAACTCGAATTAAAATTCTGTTGATCAACTATAATCAACTTCACACGTTTGAAATGCGCCATTAAAAGCCCTTGGATTAAACAAGATATATTCATTTTAAAAAAATCGAAAAAAATTATACAATGTTATTTGGTCCCATATTTGAAGAAATATTGACGTATTTGTAGTCATGAATTATTGATAATGCACATTTAAAATTTTTCACATCAATAGTGCAAACAATGAGATATATTGAACAATTGTTGAGCTAACTGAAAAATTAACACCCATTATTTGAATTAATATATATATTTTTTATGTTAAATAACCATACAATGGTGTTATTTATATATTTCTTCACGATTTGAAGTTTAGATAATCGATAATTTGGTTTATAGTTGAGTTGTTTTTTTCTTGTTTTTTTTTTACTGCTCTAATAGACTTAAAGAAACGGTAGTTTCTTCTTTAAAAAAATTATGGTGCTTTCACTTACCACTCACATACGATACCAAATTTTGTGTAGATTGGTGACTTCCTGTTGAAATTATTACTATTTTTGTAATTTTCGAAATTAAGAACTAATTTTTTTTTATTTTTCTGTTTCTATAATATTAGTATTTTAGGGTTTCTCGGGGAGTAACTTAACGTATATGGAATTTACTCCTGCCAAAGATACTACATTTTAGCAAAATATAAAGAAACTGAAATCCAATCGAAAGGATCGGGTTGTCTTGGCTTTGCCCATTATAATCGAATATTTCTATTTTTCTCTTTTTATCCTTAGGTTATTCACCAAGTTTTTAATATTTTTTATTTATCTTTTGTTTATTAACTAGCAATGAGAAATGTCTATTTTTTTTTCAAATAAGCAAAATTAAAGCTACTTGACAAGATTTTAAAAAAATTCATTATTTAAGCTGCCTGACTATTTAAATGAAAATAAGACCTAGCTGATATTAAAACCATTTAATTCTACATTGACTTGGATCGCTTAATTAAAATCGTTAGGTCGTCAATATCGTTCGCGAAAATCGAAAAAATTTGAAAATCTATTTTGCAAAGTGTCACTTCCGTTCAGTCGATTTTATCTAAAGTTGCTGTCACATCTCAGGCATATATTTTTAGCTAGGCTGTTGACAGACACAAATACACAAACTCATACACTCCATTTTGCGAAACTAGGTTTATTTAACGATCTTGGAAAATAAGAATTAGATTTTTCAACAGAAATAAATGTTTTGAGCTCCCATGAGTACAGAAATCCTAGTCTTGTAAACGTTTCTGTGTGTCCGTGTTCGTTTCTATCAACAATCTAATTCAAAAAACAAAAATAGTAAGAAAGCGAAACTGCCACCTTTAGAATCTATTTTTCACATTTCTTCGATTTTGGCTAAAACGACTGTAACGATTTTGATTAAACTAGCCATGTCAATTTATAATTAAATGGTTTATAGTACCAGATAAATCTTACCAGCATCGAAATATTCTGACAGGGCTTAAATAACGATTTTTTCAATACCTTTAATTTTGCTTATTTGAAAAAATAATTCTCATTGTTATTAATTTTTTTTAATACATACATTTATGACTTTAATAT
>NW_027112673.1:424571-457212 GCF_000696795.3 Halyomorpha halys | reverse complement strand
TCATTATTACAATTAAAACCTGTACCACTACAACCCATGAAAGGTCAGGGATTCAATACTTTGTAAGGATTACTAGACCAACGGTTGTGCAAGGAGGTGATTTGGTCAGAATCGACCGCCAGATTTTTACCCAATTAAGGTACCCAATTTATGAGGCTAAGTGACCCCAGGAGGTCACCTATATATATATCGATTCTTTCTATTATATTTGATAGTTTTTTATAATTATTGATTTTATACTTATTACTTTTAGATTAATATACTTATTTATTTTATTTTAATTCTTTTTTTTAGGCATGTGTATTTTTTTATATTAATAGATTGTAGATGTTGACGACTATGTTGGGCTTTATGCATGTATATATATTTTTTTCACTGTATTTGGTATGTTTATATCATTTTTATGCTTTTGAATTAAATTTACTTTCATCTTTAATAGAAAATAGGGAAAATTTTTAGAATTGAAATAATAGAAAAAATAAATACATTTAAAGAACGATAAAAAGCTAGGAAAAAAATATGCAAGGGAAGAAATAATGAATGATAAAAAAGGAAAAAAATCACTTATAACTTTGGCACATAATTAAAATTTTTTTTTATAATGTGGCAATTTTCAAAGTTGTGTGCTGTGACTATTTGTATTAATAGGATTATAAAAAAAATTGTGCTTCACTAGATAGACGTATGTTGTGTATGAGGCAATCCAATGAAGTTGCGCAATACAATATTTTTAATAAAGTGTTTTCCTCTCAATAGAGAAGGAGAAAAGGGTGAAAATAGAAATATTCAATTCTAATGGAAAAAGTCGAGAAAAACCGATCTTTTCCGATTGCATTACGGCTTCCTTATCTTTTGCTTTATTTACATGCACTATATGTATATTTGTTATTCCTATCCCGAGAAATCCTAAAATTCAAATTTTTATGACCACAGAAAAAATAATTTTTTGTTCATAATTTTCACTTTTTTTGGTCTTTAATTTTTTTTTCTCGAAAATTTGAGGACGTATGTGGGGTGGTAAGTGAAGCGCCCATTGCACCAGATCTTTTATGCTTAGTAACTGAGATATTTCTATATATTATTACACGATATACAGTTATTTAATTGGTTACCATAATGGTCAATTAGAAAATATAATTACCGTTGTTTTGCTCTCTTGACATAATAATTATACTAAATCACCCCGAGGATTATTAGCAGCAAGATTTCTGAATAAATTTGTGACTAAGAAATTCTTCAGTAATGATTCCTTACACTAGAATGCATAGTCGAACTAATTATGATATTCCTGCTCTCGCTGTGGCTGACAGTCCGGACTCGAAGCTGACCAGATCACCTCCCCAAACCATAGAACTGTTACAAATACACCTAAGCTGTTACAAACACGAACTGACCACACACTCAATATGCCTGACTGGTTACGCTCGATGAGGGGCCAATACCAAGATTACGCAACTTGGGTTTTCCGGAGGGAGAAAGTGGTCAATGTTACAATAAGAATAGAGAAGAGCTGCCATTTATAGCAATTTACTCAAACTAGACATTGCCTTATACCACAGTCTATCAAATCCAATTTCAGATTTTAAAGTTATTCTACTTTATTTTGCACATTTAACATGTTAGCGTAAATAAACAAAAATCTCATTTGATTGAGAAAATTAAGGACAACGGCGATTCTATGGAATTGAGATTACTAGATACCATCACTAAAACAATAAAAATCTAAAAAATTTGGCCGGAACTAGGTGTCACTGTAAAGTAATTTATGTTACTGGATTCTGACCTAAATATATTTGAAAAACAGATTAGTAAAAAAGTTTACTATTCGCTGGGCATCGTTATCCCCAATATGGTATATTTTTCTAAATGGCCCCCATTTTTCAAAATGTTTAGGTTTATTACCAATAACTACTATAAGTTGCTGAACTATTATTATTCATTGTAAATGGTTTTCTAGGTAAAACCCTAAATTTACTTCAGTACATCTGGCACTCGACATCCCAGTAGGTTATTTTACAATCTAAGGTTACATACTTATTATATACCTAAATTTTCCCACTTTAATCCTTTAAACATTGTTGATATTTATAATTATTTATTTATGCATAGTTAAGCTACTAGTAATATTTTAGGAGTAATTCACTGTGAACCTAAGATATACGTCAAGTCTATGTACCTTTACGGACAGGTGAACTTTTTCCATTCTCTTTCGCAGACATTTTACATCAGAAGCCGTTGAAATAAATTAGTTTATAATTACTTGTAGGTAATTGAAGTAATTTTCTTATCTTGCAATTTTGCATTTGAAATACCTTCATACTTGAGTCAGCTGCCAAAAGAAAACTTCATGAAAAGTACTCATGGGGTTATTCACTAAGTACTTATCCAGGTTCTTGCTTGTTAAGTTCCATTACTACCCTCAGACTGCCTATCCATCTATATATCTCTTTCACCACTGGTCTTCTCAGCTTTCATGTCTATTTGGAACAGCATGCAGCTTTTAAGTTAAACTTATTCGGACTCTTTGTTTCAACACAACTAAGATTACCTATTATTATGATATTTAGGCTAATATTTCGAAAGTGATATAGGACCGTCGGTCCCTGTGGTGGGGCGGGCACGGCCGGGCACTTCCTATCTCAGTTTGAGTCTCCTATAAGAATAATATAATAATTTGTTTAATTTAAAAAAAAGAGAAAGCGAGATCTAATAATTCTGTGTAAAAGTCAAACTTTACAGTTCAGAAAAAAAAAGTGTAAGGTTTCTAGGCCTCTGGCTAAAGAAAAAAATCTAATATACACTTTAAAAGATTGTGGGCTTATTTGTGATTGTTTAAAATCATTTTTTAAGGGGGAAATAAACAATAGGGAAATAAGGGAAATTCTAGTTTGATCTATGTGGTTCATAAGAAATGTAATTTTTTAGAATTTAAATTGTCTTAATGCTTTATCGATTTCTAGATTTTTCCCACGTTAATTAGTATCACTGTTTAGATATTTATAAAAGTGTTTCTATATTTTTCTTCTTCACTACCGAAAATAGAGAGGCTTTTGATTCAATTGAAAAACGATTTGTGTCTCTTGAAACGAAAAGTTTCATTCACGTTGTACATCTTATACATCAAGAAACTAATTTTGATCTGGTTCTGCCTGTCTTTTAACTGTTAATTCATAATTGGTGAAAATTTCAGAGGTTGTGCGAGTTGACATGGTCTTAAACATGATGTACCGTAGATATGTTTATGTCTGTATATAATGTAATGTTTTGTAACACATATACCTTAATTGGTGTATAAGTTTTTTTCGAAAAATTTATTCATTAATTCTGTAAATTGATGTCGCCTGGCTACAGGTGGGTCAATTTCTGTTTTAATAAGGAATTAGAATTCAGTCTGTTTCATTTTTAATCATGCAGTTAGGAAAAATTGGTAGCTATCTGGATTTTAATTATATCGCAAACTTTTATATTTCTTACATCTCCAAAATCCTTAATTCTTGAACTTGTAATTATCTAGATTTGACCATGGGTAAAAAAATCTTTTATTTCTCCGACCTTCATAAGGTCTAGATTCACCACTTGGAGAGTACATAATTGAGCGATAGTTATAAACGAATCTAAAGTCAATTTCGGGTGCTCACCTTGTAGATGAACCTTCCGAAGTAAGAATTATTCAGAATTGAGGTGGATACAACCTGCTGAAAGGTCAACTATTCATGAACATGAATTGTGTAAGATACTTTTGTAATTGAATAAATTATCGATAACATTTCTATATTTGTCCTTCCTCAACTACTTCATAAATATGATTACAAAAAAAGAAAAGATTTTAACTATTTATAAAAAAAAATTATTAAAGTAAGTAAATAAATTTCTTTTACTTTTTAATTTCTATTTTCTAGGTAAATAATTATGAATAAATAAAAAACTTTGTTATATTACTTTTCAGGACTTTATTTTATACCCTTTATTCGCTTCTTTATTCTTTATGTCATCTGAATAACGCTTCGGGCTCTTCTGCCCATTATCAAGTTCTTATTAATAATTTGCATACAGAAGTGGCGAAACAAGATTTTGAAAGTATAAATCTCAAATAATGACTAAATTAATATATCATTACGTGACTAATTGGCGCTCCGTACCTCCATTATTATTAATTTGTGGACAAATATCATTTTAAATTGACAATCATTTTTATATATTCCAAATTGAATATAAGTCCTTTTTTTTTTTTTATTAAAAAGCTTATTTTATTATTTTTCATTAGTGCTGTTTTCGAAAATGTTTTGCCTTTTAGTTTGAACTTTTTGTTTCGGTCTATCTGCATGCCAAATATCGGTGTACATAAGGAACCTTGAAAACTATTTTATTCGAGTAGGACTTGAAAATTGTCCATTGTTTGAGAATCACCCTTATAGTATCGGCATCCTTCAAAGTAAAATAAGTAAAAAAATAGAAAAATAAATACTGCAGATGGTAATGGATAATTAATAATATTCCCTAATTTTAAAGTTGTTATTATATTTGTTTTATAATTTTCTGAGTTTTTGTAATTAAAAAAAAATATAAAAATTAGTTCATATATAAAAAAAAAATCGATTATTATAAAAACGACTATTACCGCAAATGATCATCGTGTCGTTTTTAAAATAACTGATTCAAATAGACTTTTAATATCGAAGTTAACTGAGTGAGGGAAATAAATATCTACTGCAATAGAAGGTATATAGTATTGTGCATTATAACAATGGTCTTCATGGATAAACTGTCACTTACATCCTCCTTCGTAACATTTACATCATCCGACCGCTTTCATCTCCTCAACAAAGAATAGCCAATTTCAATTTCACAAAGGCATCAATGAAGGCAAATCTTTAGAACCGATATAAGGACAATGATGTCAAACGTTTTTGCGGTTGATGGGGTGAACGAACAGCTTCCCTGATCACGGAAGTTAGGAGTCATAGGTGCCCAGAGGAGACTGCATGGTGCAAATCACTCTATTATTTATTTACTTTTTTTTTTTTTTGGACCTAGCATATTTTTACAGGATTATGAATTTTGGGATGGATCCATATTTTTTTCATGCTTCTATTTTAGAGTCTTTCGAACTAAGGGATCAAGAAAAAAGTAATACTTACCCAGCTAGGCAAAAAAAGACACTAGCACCTAAAACTACATAAAGAACAAAATGCATGAGCCCTTTTTTTTATTGTATAACTAAAGAGGGAAATAAAATTTCTTGGGAGAGAAACATGAGTCCATCACATCACCTTGGGTTGAGAACAATCCATGAACTGGCTAATGGAGAATTTTTAAAAGCTATTTTTTCAACTAATATTCCGTAATAACAAAATTTGCATGTTTAAAAAGCGAATTTTTGAATTGCACTGATGGAGTCATATGGAGTAGGTCATACTAAATTTTTCCTATCATTATATCTGATAATTCAGATTCTGAGATCCTCAAAAATTTCAAGAACCCATTCAATGCATGGTATATGTGAAACTTATAAAAATCAGGTTTTACAGGTCACTTTGAATCCCACCTTCAAAGAAGGATATCCCAAAAATCATGTTGATGTTTATTCTCAGAAAAACTCTGGTCTTTGCCATCTAACCTTTATAGGATATTGACAGACACAAAAATGTAAAAACAAAATTCTAGATGACACCCAGAGTGACCAAAATGAGCTTGTCATACTGTCTGCTTGTGCCAAGAAGGAATTAGCAAAATTAAATAGCCAGTGTTTGCAGCCAAACATCACTTTTTTATTTACCTGCGTTCATAATCTTGAGGTTGCCATTCATTTCTAACCAAATTGGGGATGTTTACATTTATTTTGCTATTCCATAAGTGAATAAATATTTATTGAGACAGAAAGATATTGAACCCATACAACGGTTTAAAATTTTAAACTTAACACGCTTTAATGCTTGTCTCTATTTAAATATAAACCACTTATAAATATAATTTTCTTATTACTTCATCATTATAATCATTTAGGTCTTTATTTGGTTGAACCATAGTTCTTCACTTTTTCTTAAATTTTGATATAGTAAAAAACTATTCATCTTATGGTCACACTATCTTTTTTAAGCCTTAAAACAAACTATAAAAAACTAAGTTTTTAGAAACCACAATGATGCTGTAAGAAATTCTCCATAGTAATTCATGATTTCAAAAACTCCTAGGAGTGAAATAAAATAAAAAAACTTATACATTTAAAGATGTGTGTAGAGGCCAGTAGGCCTTGGATTTCTCAATAATGTGATTTTATACTCAATAAAAATAATCCATTGACTGTCCTCTTCTTATAGAAAATGATGAAATAAAATACTATTTATCAATCTCCCAAAAGATTTCATTAGGCCAATGTCAGGAAACAACAAGCCATATAATATAATATTGTATTATAATTTATTACAAATCATATTATATAATTGTATACATTATATTCAAGAATATATATTATATTCAATTTATATGCTTGTGATTAATATCTGTTTTGAATTATAAATAACTGGGTTTATCCCATATAAATAAATAATTATAACTAAATATTAAATTGAGCTCATTGGTTTAGTTTTCATCTCAGGTTTCAGTTTATATAATAAATCTCTTTCAAACAAATGAATTCATGTTCTTGCATGCTATTGTTTAGATTTAGATATTTCACAGATAAAACTCTTTATATTCCATAAAATGCTCAAATCATCTCAAAATAGCATTCAATAACATCAAAAAACATTGAAAACAGATTATTTCCATAATTCAATGTTTACAATGACATTGGTTACAAATGGTGTTAGTGAGGTTTTTGATAGTATCATGGATGTTTCTAATGTTAATCATTTTCTTTACAAATAAACTAATTAACACATTCGATAACTGTAACATCTAAATCTTACTACAATATTTGTACATATATGTTTATGCTTATGTAATATGTGCTTTGCTTGAATAATGGCGAATCTGACAAAAAAAAGGTTTTGATTTTACATAGAAATGAACATATTCTAAAGATAGTACCGTCGACTATGGTATTGGTACTGGTAATGATGGGGGAATAAGTCCAGCAAGTGTTGGCTGTACTTTCTTGATTGAGATCATCGTGCAAACTTTCCATAAAAAGTGTTGACATACCTCCTTGTTTTCTTTCTAGTTTCAAACATTTAAATAAATATTTAAAAAGTAATTCTCTGGTATTTTATAATGGTATCCTCATCAATTATTGGATATTTATTTAATAACTGAGGAACAATAAATATAAAAGTATGAAATTCCCATGATAGTGAAAGTATCTACTAACACAATTGTGAATTATTTATTTTTACTTCTACAAAAAGAAGAATAAAATACTTAAAAATATAAAGTTAACATTTAATCTAAACCTTAATTTTTTTTCCTTATAACAGGGCCTGCTATCTTAAGAACACAATGATTAAGACTTAAGAACACAATGATATTTAAAAAAGAATTCATCTCCATTTTTATTATGAACTTATTATGAATTGGTGGAAGACTCAGAAGTGAAAACAATTTAATCAAAAGCGAGAATGTGAAATAAATATTATCTGGAAAAAATGGAATGTGAGGATTTTAAAAACAGTAAGAGCTACAAGCACATAGCTATCAAAACTTTTTAGCGAATCAATGTATCTATATAGTTCATAACATATGACGGTATACTTGAAATCAGACACAAATATGGAGAGAATTTAAGGGAAACCTATATCTATACTTACCTATTCTAATATGAATTATAGAGGAAGTGGTGGATCAATTTATCATAATATGTTAGTAGTTAAGAAGAAACATTAATAGTATACTAGTCATCTGAAGGATTGGTACAGAATATAATCACATACAATTTTTATCTCTGTTATCTCCTGTCATACCTTTTCAACCTTGAAGTGACTAAATTACTTTCACCGCTTATTTCCAATAAAAACCCATAGGCTTCTAGTTAATTACTTAGTATCCTCCCACTTTAGTACAGTATATTGTGGTGCCACTGGAGATCTCAAAGCAAAACTAAAATAATTTTCGGAATCCCCAGAGATCCAGACTTAAAGTGGCTTTACACTTCCTACCGTCATATTCCTCACTTCCTTCCTCTACCATGTTAGCCAATCTTGTTGACCATTATACAGGTCAGATCTCTTGAAATTCAAATCCTCTGTTCATTGATATTGAATGCTGAAAAAATCAAGGCCATTCTTATTGGTTTCAAGTGCCTCCTTTATTCCCTCCCTTACTTTTCCATAAAAACCAACCGATTCACTTCTACTTCACAATAAAATACCTTGGAGTCACCTTTGACCAACACCTCTCCTGGAATAATCGTATTTGTCAGATCACAAGTGAATCCATAACTGTACTTAAAATATTCCGTGATTCCATTCCTCAGATTACCCATCAGCTCCTAAGATCCTCTCTTGTTTTCCCCCACTTTGACTATGGGTCCTTGGTCTAGGGATGGCTATCTGCTGGTCTAGAGTTGAAAATGAAGAAACTCTTGATTTGCTTTATAAGATTTATCTTCGGGTTTCCCAGGCACTCTCTAATCTCCTGTAGGTATATTGAGTTGAAGTTACTATATCCAACCTTCTGAAGGCAATACCTCCTTGATGTTTTCCTATTCTAAGTTTTTAAAATAAAAAAACCTACCTATACCCTTGATCTCCTCACTCTATGATCATCCATCCATTCACTAAGCACCAGATCCCAATCGATCGATTTATATATGCACTCCCATAGAACCACCTGCTTTAGCAAATTCGTTTATACCCTTTGATACCTTTGATACCCTTCCAGCTATATCAGTCAATATTTATTTCCCTGAGATGTGAATCTTGACATTCCTACTTTGTGGCTGCATAATTTTTTGATGGAAGACTTGAGCAAAAATAAATGATTTTTTTTTTCACATTGATGTTAAATGTTACTTATTGAGATTTTTGTATTTCATCTATTTTGACAAATGTTAATCTATGTATGTCCAAGAAGACTCACACGTTACTCCTCCGTCTCATATTATGTTTGTTTTCATAGATATATATATTTGTAATGATTTTCCTTTTCTTTCTTTTTTATCATCTTTAAACTTAGTAGATTTTCTGTTTGTTGGCTTGAGGATTCTATGAGAAAGTTATGATTTGAAATACAGTTTTGGTTACTTTTTTTTTATAATTTTAGTGGGTTGGTCCAGTTTAAATTTAACTTCTTGTGACCGCAAAATCATCTTTAGCCATTCCAGCTTTATACTAGCTTATATATCATAACATTATCATTATATCATAATGTATATATAATAACATTATATCATAACAATAAATATTATCCAGCATCTATTCAATTGTCATCACATATTTGAACTACCTGAAATTTTCCTAACTCTAAATTTAATTTTCATATTCTCCTATTCAAAGATTCTTTTAGCACTTACTAATATCTCTGCAAAGAATGTCTATTTAAATTTCTTGACTAAACTCATGGTTCCATTCACAAGACCCTGATGGAGAGAGATATTTCATCTATGGAGAAATTCATCTACAGATATATTTCATATACCTACTGATAATGTAGGAACTTTCTACTAATTAATTAGAGTATGGGAAACTACCGCAGTCGTTTTATTATAATTACCTGGTACCAAAAATATTTAACTAAAAAAAATATACATATAGACTTTAACCTTGAGAAGTTTTCGCTACTTTGTGATATTTTGTAGCCAGGGCTTAGTTTCTCTGATGAACAAAATTGTTTTTCAGAGTAATACTGAGCACATGTGATATTTATTCAATATGAAAAATATTAATAGAATCAGGGAAATGTTGTTTTGAAAAGAACTTGTTAAAAAACATCTATTACCCATAATTTTTCCATCAGGTATTTTTATAATAATTCAATTAGACTTACATGGGAGGCTGTGGACTAGGGATCACTGATTTTAATGAAACTTTTTATGGTGAAACAAAATCCAAAAATTTTAGAAACGTGTCCTAGGGTTCTTGACGATGCGTCCTAGGAACCGAAAAAAATATTTATGTAATTAAATTTTTTTTTATATAGTCGTATTCCACCTTTACTCTTTATATATTTATTTAAAATAAAATATATCCATGTGGTTGTATATGCTAATTTTTTTCCGAAAAAATAAAAGATTTTTTATGGAATTAAATGTGTTTATTGGTTCAAAAAATTATGTAAAACATGCTTCCAGTAAAGTTGGCCTATAAATTTTTATGGGGGAAAAATCAAGTTAGGTGTCTTTTCAACGTCTTTTGAATCGCTTAGATGAGTATTTTCATATAAATCAAAATTAAAAATTTTTGGACATGATTTTTGAAAGGTATTTTTATTCATCTGAAGTCATGGGTTCAAGAAAAAATCCATAACTCCTCAAAATTTTAAGAAAATCTGACGAGACTATAACTATTGAAATGCTGAATTTCCACTGTCATGGTGTGTGCCATTTTTTTTCTTTTATGGAGTCACTTCAAAAATGGCGCTTCTTAATTCATTTTAAAAAGAATACCACTAACAAACAAAAGAATATTTTTACCTTTTTCTTTACATTGATATTACTCTCCACGCTTATAAATCCCAGTTCCAGTAACAAGCACACATTTATATACGCTTTACTTAGCAATCAAAGTTCTTGTTTCTCAATTTTTCGAAAGCCCAACAGCATTTTCGGTCCTGAAGAATTCAGACAACGTGTGTGCGGCGTAATGGTCTAGGTATATGATAAATATTTTCTCGCCATTTTTGAGTATCCTTATTTGACCGCCTATCAAATTATCTTTTTTAAATTATATATGATTAACTAATAATCTTTCTGTTTACCAAATTAGTTCTGTAAAATTAGGTTTTGGTTTGAAGAAATACTGGAAATTGTTTTATTTGATCTCTTGATGTTTTTTTTAGTAATTAAAAAAAATGGTAGAAAAAATTATTTACAATGTTTGCCGTGATAAAATTGTCAACAAACCAATCATAAATCTTAAATTTCTATGTAATATCAACGTGGTTATAAAAAAATATATATACATATACATATTTTTTTTTTTCAAGAAACATAAAAATTAATAATTCAGAATGAATTGATCAATGTGGCTAGAAATTGTTTTTTTTAAATCCTAGTAAAAAAATATTTGTACTATTTTATTTTGTTTCAAAAATCCCCTGGTAGTGATTTTAGTTATTTCACGGTAAAAATGTTTTAAGATTACTTTTGGTCTACAGATAAGCGTATTAGCTCTTGAAAAAATAAAGTATTCTAATAAAAAAATGTTCTTTATGGAAGTATGCAGAACAAAATAATGAAAGGGGCGAGTTTAACCTTCCATTTCTAGACATATGAAACTCAGTGAAAAATAAAGAAATTGAAATTACATTAAAATGTAAATGAGTTTCCAAGTAAGAACCGAAATGCTCTGCTCTACATCTGGCACTGGATACCATAGTCGTATAAAAATAGGTTTTCCTTAAAATCTAAGGTGTATACCTCTATACAAATACTTCTTATATTCCAAAATGAGCGAAATTCACGAATGATCCATCATTGTACATAAACAGAGTTCTGTTTTCGATGTAAGTCATTGACACCAAGGTCATTAACTCTTCTATCCTTGATATATACCCGGTCCACCTTAGCGCTCTTTCCGGAGCAGCCTCCTACTCAGTTCCGGGAACAACACATTGCGCAGTGGTCCTGGGTCAGGCATCGGCGGAAGAGACTTCATGAAGAAATTATAAGGTAAACCTCTTCAATTTCACTAATTGTTTTTTTTAATTTTAATAATATAATACATATTAAGATAATTATTACTGACAGATGTACCGCCCCAGTCATTTATTATTACTATGTAGATTAGCTTCACTGACCATTACGGAACAAACTGTTTGCTTTACCTTATAATAATTCTAAATACTGTTTCATACCACATCCATGTGATCAATTTTATTTTACCAATCGTAAATATTTTCGTGATCGTTATTTAAATAATTGATTTCTAATTATTAGCTTACTCGTATTAGTTTTCCTATTATCAAAAAAATATAGATACAAATTTCGAAAAATATATGTTATATACAGAACTAAGGCATAAACAACAACTAGCATTGGTTGAAGAAAGTCTTGTCTCGTTAAGTTTCTGTTTTAATTTTATGTTAATTTTCTGAATCTGATTTTCGAATAATTCTATAAACACTCATAATTTTATACCCTCAATAAATAAAAATAAAATTTAGTTATTAATTAAAGTTATTAACTTTAAGTAAAAAAGTGAAGTATAAGAAAAATAAATGGGTGGTAAATAGGAAAATTCTTTAAATTGATCATAAATACGGTATCATCCCAGGAGTAGGAATTTTTCTTTTTTGTTGTAAAAAAATCTTTTTTTTTTTTTTAAATTTGTGATAATAAAACCGTAAAAAGTTTCTATAAAAAATGTACTATAGTTGAATACCCTCAATAAATTAGAATTAAGTTTAGTTATTGTAATATCATTTATCGAAAAGATTTTTACCACAGAGACCTAAAAAGTGAAATGTATGTAGATTTGCTTTGTCGCTAAAAATGATTACTTTTTTTCAAAATTATAAAAATTCCGAATGATAATTTGTTATTAATCGGTGAGTATCAAAATTGTAAAAAGTTCCCATAAAAAATTCAAAATATTTGAGAATCTATTAGCATTTGAGAAAATGTAAATAAATTATGAGAAATAAGTAATAATTTTAAATTGTTAACTTCTAAAAGTACTTATCATTAACGCTGTATGGACTTTAAATGTAAGCTTGATTTTTCTAATTATTAAATTTAATTAAAAATTGTTTTTATATTAGGGCAAACAATCGTCCATAAGTTACATGTTTAGAGTAAAAATTAAAAGTTATCTTTTAAATATTAAATTTAAGATATCGTACCTTGTAAATCCAGAACATCAACAGTACGATTATATTTTTAAAAAATCAAGGCGTAATTCCAGAGACCTCTCTTCTCAACCACACTTTTGTAGAATACCAATGAATTTTTTTTTCCTTACTTCAAGAATTCTCTGAAGCATCAATTTTTATTTTTTTTAATCGTATATAAAGTTTTTTCCCGAGTACGCTAAAGCGACGATATTTGTTAACTGTCAAAGTACTGTTAAATTGTTTTACGAACCAACTTCAGAATGAAATGGAAAAAATAAATATAATTTAATTTAAAAGAAAATTGTAACAAGCTATACAGAAATTGAAAAAGCAGCTTCAAAACTCTTTAAGCTTTAACCAATTGGCTCAGCTTGTCATTGAGCATCATAAGATGAACTAATATAATTTTTCCAACACACCTAAAAAAAATTCTTAACGTCAAAAGGCAATAAACTCTTGGATCTGTAACTACCAACTTTTTAAAAGATGGGATTCTGATAGATTACATTTTAATACATGAGAACATCCCATAAAAAAACAATTGCAGAATTCAATGATGAGATAATAACAGTAAAAAAGCTAATAATAGAATTACAGAGTATTGTTTAAAGTAAAATTGAAATATATTTAAGAAGTAAAATTTTTCATCAATCTTTAATTTAACAAGAATTTCTTTAACACTCTTCTTCAATCCATTGACGTCCTTGTTAGGAACCTTATCTTCAGGGTAATATGGATATATAATAACAAGGAAGCATTCAACGTCCTCTATTGCTACTTTTGTATAATATAATATCTATAATTATAACGTTATTGTATACTGATATATTAAAAACGTCTTCTTTGTCCCTTAAATAAACAAGAAACTGTTTGTAAGCTTCCTCGAGTACCTACTATCTTAAGTGATGATTCATTTTAACATGATTTTTTGTTTTGTTTTAAATTGTATTTAATATGATATAACAAATCACATTTAATTATAATAATAAACACTATATTATACTATGATATATGTAATAATATAATATATTTAATTTCAAAAGAGGGAGGTGAATTCCGTATTAGTAATAGATTATTATTCTGTTTTTTGTATTTTTTGTTACAGTTACATGTGCAAATGAAGCTGATTTTGGCAATTCTATTTTATTTGTTTGAAACAATTGTTGGACAACCAACATTCCTAGATGAGATTCAAAGGCAATATTTAAGACTAGGAATCCCTTTTCGAGAAAACATATACATGGATAACTTGCCCGTGCTTCCTGAGTATGACTTCATAATAGTAGGTTCCGGTCCTGCAGGATCAGTCATAGCGAACAGACTTTCTGAAGCCCCCCAATGGAATATTTTACTCCTAGAAAAAGGCCTAGAAGGGAACATCTACAATGACATTCCCTTTTCAAATCCGTTCTTGGTCTTAGGAGACTTCAGTGTGATTAATGAAGTGGAAAGGGAAGAGAACGCTTGCCTAGGCCTAGTAGACAAAAGATGCCATTGGCCCGCCGGAAACGGGCTAGGTGGAGCAACGCTCATAAACGGAATGATATATACTCGAGGCCACCCTTCGGATTTCGACAGCTGGGCAGCGGCTGGGAATACTGGCTGGTCATTTAGCGACCTTCTACCTTATTTCTTAAAAAGTGAAAACATGTCTATAAGAGGTTTAGCCGAATCGGAATACCACTCAACGAAGGGGCCTCTTCATATTGATACTCCGTTTCAAACGAAACTGGGAAGGCTTTTCTTAAAAGCTGGAGAAGAACTCGGATACCCCATTGTAGATTATAATAACCCCAAAACAATGGTAGGATTCGGTATTACTCAGATAACAACGAAAAAAGGAAGAAGACATAGCGCAGCATCGGCATTCTTGATGCCAGTAAAGTCAAGGACAAATTTACACATTGTTAAAAACGCACTTGTTACAGAAATTCTAATTAGCTCTGATGAAAAGAAGGCATATGGAATTAAATATTTAAAGAATAATGAAGAAAGAATTGTACGCGCAAGGAATGAAGTGATTATTTCAGCAGGCGCATTCGATTCCCCAAAATTATTAATGTTATCAGGAATTGGACCGAAAAAAGACTTGAATAGTTTAAATATTCCGGTAGTTGCAGATCTTCCGGCTGGAAAAAATTTACATGAACATCTTGGTACTCCAACACTCTTGTTTCTCATCAATACAACTGACAGTTACAATGTACCAAAACTACTGTTAAGGTCGCCCTTCGACTTTATTCAATGGTACAGAGGCGTGAAGAATATTTATGCTAACAATGGAGCAGAAGCCTTAGGGTACATGATGACAAAGTATGCAGAAGGCAAACCTGATATCGAACTAATTTTATCTCCGTCATCCCTTATTGCAGACAATGGTTTAATGCTGAGGAAGACATTGGCTATCACTGACGAAGTGTACTTCAAAACGTGGGGAAAATTAAAGTACGCCGAATCTTTTCAGATAGCGCCATTGATGATGTATCCAAGAAGCAGGGGTGCACTAAGATTAAGGAGTCGAAATCCAAAAGATCCACTGCTAATAAATGGAAATTTCTTCTCTGATCGTTATGACATTAAAGTCATGATAGAAGCGATAAGAGCATCGATTAAGGTTATAGAAACCAACGCCTTCAGAAAAATCGGCGCTGAGCTGTACCAAGAACCTTTGTTCGGTTGTGACCAATTTACTTTCAACTCGGACGATTACTGGGAATGCGCCATAAGATCGGTGCCGGTACAGTATCACCACCAAAGCGGGACCTGTAAAATGGGCCCCAATCCAGATAGCTCTGTCGTGGATCCCAGACTGCGAGTGCACGGGATGAAAGCCCTGAGGGTGGCCGACGCTTCGATAATGCCTTCGATGCCGGGAGTTCACACTATGGCTGCCAGTTACATGATAGGGGAGAAGGCTGCGGATATGATCAAGGAGGATTGGGGGATCAACAGTCAATAAGTCTAAACCAAAAATACATACAACTGTAAATAAGCATCCATTATATGTAATTAAAATATTTCGAATGGAGAGACTGATCTATACAAAATAAGCAATAAATTGTAAGATGATATTGTATTTATTTTTCAACTATGTAGTGTATACAAATAAATTATTTATTCTTATAGCTTTTAGAAACATTCCCCCCTGCCATATAAAGTGGGTACTTTTAATTTGAGA
The DNA here is from genome assembly GCF_000696795.3 of Halyomorpha halys. NCBI lineage: Eukaryota > Metazoa > Arthropoda > Insecta > Hemiptera > Pentatomidae > Halyomorpha > Halyomorpha halys. Next base: position 441,107 of record NW_027112673.1, on the reverse strand, counting down.
AAAATCTTACAGTTGAGCGTGATCTTGGAAAAATCACCTCCTTGGATAACTATTGTTCTAAAAATAGTGCTTCATTAGTATTGAGCCCGCGACTCTTGATGGGTTGTAGCGGTTCACATTATATTATTGTAGTGTTTAAAACAGAAAGTATCAACAGCCCTCATTAATTAACTTAATGGCTAAAATTAAGAAAGTTGTAAGCCTTTTGTCTGGTTCAATAACAACCAGTCTTCTTATTGTTGTTTATGTAAATGAGTTCGGCACCTAAATGATGGATATGACCAATACATTAATGACTCATAATAGAACAATATGAGAGTCAATAGTAATTGGATTTATGTGTATGCCAACTATAGGATGGATTTCTCCCTGCTAACAATGAAGATTGGTTTTTATTTTAAAATAAGGAATTTTACAGATGATTAATATATCAAAATCAATAAATATTATTAACACAAAACATACTACAATTTCTCAAAAACCCAACTCCTAGAAAAAGGATGAGGCAGCTGCCCCCATAGAAATGAAGTAAAATTAATTTAATAAAAAATTTTTTTTTTCAAGCAATACTGATTGTAATGGCTTGCCCCCCTCTGATTGATCATGGCTTCCCACCCCCCTCTAGTTTTGATCCTGGGTATGCCCTTACTACTAAATATTAACCAAATGATACCATGACAGCGATCACAATAGCTTGCACCATCACTATATAGTCTTCCAAAGGAGTTTTTTTTTCATTACTAACAGTATAATGTGTAACATTTCTGATCAAATTACAAAATAAAGCATTGTATATTGTATGAGGGAAGTTTATCTAGCCAATTATAATAAAAAGTTGGAAGTGTCAATTAAGTGAGACAATTAGTCCTTGAAATAGTAAAAATAAGAAACTGATAGGAATGATTTTAATTGTACTTCCTGAGCAGAAATAATTTGTGTAAATGTTTCATTAACACTGAATGTTTTCTTTTCAATTAAGAAAGAAAATAACACATTATGAATAGTAATAGTAAAATATTTTTTTAAACAAAAGACATTCATAGTTTTAATTATTATTAAATATAAATAAGCATATGAGAACTATGTATGAGTAATCAGTAGAATCATGTTAAGTCAAAATGACACCAGTGGTATAGCTTCATTTGTAAATAAATCGTTGTACAAAATTAAACTCTTAGGTCGCCTTTTTTCAAAATCATTTCATTTTCACTTTACACATTAACTGTAAGTATATATAAATAAATGACTTACTCATAATATAATCCAGATTTTGAATGAGGAGAAGATGGTTGGGGGTGCGGTCAATGAAACACAAATAAGTATGATTTTATCATCCACATTTATCATCCACGGTCAACTATCTCTCATCATTATAATCCAGATTTTATATTGTCATCTAATGCACAGAACAAAGTGGTCTGTGCTCATTGCTCTGGAGACTTCAACAACAATGATCCAAATTTTTGTAACAACGAAATAAGCCAAATCAAAGTGAACGCTTTGAAGGTGAATAAATTACGTGAAATTTCAGTGTAGACTACTCCTGGATGTAAGGTCACAGCCTTCACTTCAGTGCCTATAAAGACAATAAAATTACATTTATATTACATAAACAGTAATACTATATATTTTTTAAATATATATGGTATACTGTAAGTGTAACTATATGCAATGTACAATATTTAATTATTTTTTTATTTATAGCACCAAGGAAAACTCTAATACCTATAGACTATTTTTGACTACTTCAAATTTAAAAATTGGAAAATAATCTACAGAAGCTATGATGATGTATACTGGAACCAAGTTGAAAATCCAAAAGTGCTAAATGAGTTCAGTTCAAAGAGATGTACATATAAATAATAGGACATTTCCATTACAGATTAATGACACTACCCAATAATTCAAATGAATTATAAAAACCTCATATCATTAGCAGACCAGATATTAATAAGTCTCCATTTTTACAGGCATCAACACTATCCACCACAGCAGAGAGAGGCCAAAAGCAAATAGCTCACTGGAATGGCATAGTAATTGTTAATAAAGTAATAAACATCTCTCAGAAAACCATATAATTTTTTTTAACATATTTAAATTCAAAACATAGGATTCATTTCCATTTCCATTTGGATGGCCCATTTCCATGTGACAGATATTTGTTGTGTGAGTAATATCACAGCAGTGAGAAAATATGTCAGTGCTTGTTTACACACTGATAGCGAACCTAACATCCCTAACAGTCCAGCTTGGTGAATGAATGATTTAATAAAAAATATCACTCTAAATAATAACAAACAAGAAATATAAAAGTTTATAAGTTACATATAAAGTTGATGGTATGAGGTTATAAAGTTTGAAACTGTCACTGTCAAGGGGTCTAGATATCATAGCTGTTACTTTAATAGTTGATAATAAAAAGAACTATAAATAAAATACTAATGATAGAATAGAAAGAATCTGGCCTTAAATTTTCCCCTTGCAGACTATCTCATCAAAATTTGGCTATCAAAATTCCTATTAATAAATAATTTATAATATTTAATTCCTTAAAGTATATTTCACCTTCCAATCGCTTTGCAAGTTCCAACGTAAATAGAATATTAGCTAATTTACTTCTTCCATAAGGAGTCGATGGATTATAATTTTTCTCCATGTTTAAAGCTTCAAAATAAAGTGAGTCGCCTGAAATAAATTATGTTACAGATGTCAATTATAAATTTTTGATAACATATTATTTCAAAAATAGGTATCTTGGAAAATATATGAAAACATGTTAAACAAAAATACATTTAAGTTTTATGTTTCTCCAGAGAAGTTCAGAATTTACAGTTATTCAACACACAAATATTGTAGACAATATTTAAGGATCAAAATTATTAGGATTAGCAGTACTTCTTTTTTTTTTGTTACCCGAATGTGGTAAATTTCTGCTTAAAAGAGCAAAGTAAATTTATTAATACCACAAGCAATAAACTTGTTTAATAAAATACCATTCAACTGGAAATTTATCACAATAATTACAAAAAGCCAATTTATGATCTTTTCTTAACGACACAGAAGTACAAATTCAAAAATCTAGAACAGCAAATTACTAACGCATAGTATAGTATATATTTTTAAAGTAGCTATACCATAATAAAATATTAATTAAAATCATTAAACAACTAATACTTACAATATTTATGACCACTAGATGAGACATTTATTATCCTAGATGGACCAGATTTGATCATAATAGGTAATAACAAGAGAGTCAAAAGGAAATGTCCAAGATGATTTGTACCAAAATGAGCTTCAAAACCATCATCCGTGACAGAGTGGAAGTCCATAAGCAATCCTAAAGCAGGGATTCTTAGATTAAAAATAATAATAATAATAAATGTTATTAAATATAAGTTTAGTATAAAGCAATGGTTCCCAACTCATGGAAGTCTGAGGCCCATTAATCCAAAAATTGAACCATCCACAATCCACTCCTGAGAGTGGATTGCATATTTGACAGTGGGTTGCTTAAAAGTGGATTCTGAGGCTAAGATATTTATCAGTTTCAATACCAAAACATCAGTTAAGTTACTCACAAGACAGTTTTAATGATAATTTCTAATAAAATTTGCTGAACCCTTTCGACAACCCACCTGTTGAGAACCACTGCTAAAAAGAAAATTGCTCAATATTAATAATTCATGTTTTTAAATTAAATAGTTTCAATATATATTTTTTAATTTTCGTTTTTTCATTGTAACTGTACATACAATGTAAACTTGAAATTATTAAAAGAAATTAAGGGCATGCAATGGAAATACTATAAAAGGAAAAAATTAACTCAAACCAAAATAAAGAGAAGAACATCATAAAGAAGAAAAAAATACAAACAAACATTTCAAATATATCATTAATAAGTAAATATTGCAAAATGAAAAAATATAAATAAAAGTAATGTTATGAAATTGGAAAAAATTAAAAGAAATTCATTTATTTATTAATATATATATTGATTAATTTATTTTTATTTTACTTAATAAATTAATTAAAGAAAAGAAAATTTTGACTTTGTGTAACAGCATTATTATTAATCATATTCCCTCTTTCCATCTTTTAGTCTGTACTATATTTTTATATGACTTTTTTATTTGCTATTATTTCCATATTCATTAATTTTCTAAACCTTTTTTGTTATTCTTATTTAATTTTATATTTCACTGCACATCTTTTTTATTTTTTTTAATTTACATTGTTCATTTTTATATGAATTATCATATTAGCAACACCTCGGTTAAATTTTATTTTTGTTATCTGTTTGCTTACTTTGTTATATTCAAGTGTTAGTATCTTTTTTTAGCCCTGTGATGTGGGTCAAAACACATCAAACGCTTGCATGAAATAGTTTTGTTATTTGAGTTTTTTTCTTTGACTGCACTTGACCTTCTTCATTTTATTATAGACTGTTTAATGTGAGTCAACATTTCGCCTGCTTTGCAGTGCTTCATCAGAGCTAAAAAAGATACAAACAGCTAAAGTAAAAGTAAATTGGCTAAATATGATTTAAAAAATGTATATAAAAATGAACAAGGTAAATTAAAGAAAATCAAAATAAGATGTACAGTGAAAAGTTTGAATAAATAAGAATTACAGAGAGGTATAAAACTTCCCCACTTATTACCAATGTTGTAATGTTGTAATAATTTGATAAATTATTGAGGAACTTTGTCTATCTGAGCTTAACCCTAATTAATATCTGAATTTCACTGCCCCCTACTATAGTAAATTATCAGGTTATCTGTGGTGGCATGCTCAGACTAGTTCAACTTGGGGTAGATTTATTTTTGAGGCTGACTTATAAAAAAGTAATTTTCAATTTAAAACCAATATCAGTGTCATCTAATTTTAAAAGATATATGTAATTTTTTTTTTTGCAATACAATTATAATTAAAAAAATGTACATATGCCTCCGCCTTGGTACCCCATTAGGTAAGTGGGGCCCAAGGCAGACTAGCTTGTTTATAATTTTATGACTCTTTGCTTAGATTCGAACAGTTTCAAAATGGCAATCTAAAACACTTATTAATACACAGTTTTTCAGAAAATAAACTAGAAAAATTGCATAATTCTTTAGATCAACTTATTGTAGAAGAATATATTATAAATAGTCCAATAAAATTTAATGATTCTTCAAAATACCTCACAAGCCTTTCAATAATTAGTCTTATATGAACCATTGAATGCAAAAGTGTTGTGAGTCAAGTATGAAGTTTTGAGATTTTAAAAATTTTAGTGGAAGTTCTCTAAACTTTTTAATAGATAATAAAAGCTTATCTGTAAGAAGTATTCAGTCTCAAGTGTATCCAACTATTTAAAAAATATTTTAAGGTTATAGACTCTGTAATCCTTAAATAAATTTGATGAGAGAAAAATGACTTGAACTGCTTTTGCTCTCAACGGCTCAGATTTTCACCAGCTTCTATGGATATATGGGATAATATAGAAAATGAATTAATTAAGATATAAAAATATTAGGTGTAAGAGAATATTTTGAGACCGATGTAGGCCCATTTATGGGTTAATGTTTGACCTATTATTGAGAAATTTAAAAAGGTGATGGCTCAAATGAATTATTATTGGTTTGATCTTGAATATTGGAGGAAGTAGGTATACATTTTTTTCTCTGATTCATACATGATTTATGCAACTAAACCCACTTAACCGATTATGATTACTCTATAAATTAAAATGTATGCCTTCAGGTATCTTACAATTTCTGTGGTTCAAAAAAGTAGTATACTGAGAAAAAATGATAAGATTTTAATGATCATATAAATATTCAATAGAAAAGCATACTAACATACATTTAATACAATTGTTATGTTATTGGATTACTTTTTTTCCACCTTGGACCACAGTCCTGTATAGTTGATAAATGTTTCAAATTAATTTTATATGAGAATATATTATGATTATTTTTTATTTCTTCCTAATGACTGATCTATGGAAAGATTTTAAAATAAATTCTAAACAATCTACCTTGTTATTTCTTGCACAAATATAATGTCCATTTTCTTATTTTATCTTTTAATAATTAACAAAAAAAATTAATGTTTTAATAACAATTCATGACATGCAATCTGATTATTGGTCATATATACTCAGTAGACTTGAATGTTGGTAATATTACCATTCACGATCATTCTTTTTTTTACCCTAATTTTAAATGAATTATTGCTAAAGCTATAATGTATACAAATTATATTTTGATAAATTGTGGCCAAAAATAGTAGAAAAAAATATTTATAAGTAACCGATATTTCAGCCCACTTTGCAGGTTACTAAGTCCAGAAAGTAAAATAGTTTTTCCCTGCTATTTTTGTACCTTTTTTAATTAACTGATAAAGTATTATGTATATATTTGGCAGCATTTCAATTTTTAGTAGTCGAATCAGGTTAATTAACATAATGTATTGTTTGCAGCAGCTATTATATAGACAGAGATGTTTCTCTGAATAGTATTTCCAGTGAGCTGGGTATTCATTAGGCAATTGAAGTTAAGCACAATCTAGTATAGTTAGATAGATGACCATCACCACTCACTATATATGTGAGACCATATCAATTTATATAAATTAATCTAAAGTAGGGTAGTAAGACATTTTCATCTGTTTCTCAAAACTACAAGAGAAGAGCTTAAAATTGTGTTTTGTATCGTTAAGATAAAAATATTTCTAAGAGGGAAACATTTTTGTTTTATAGAAAATGAATACTGGATTAAAGTAGGCTGTTTTTATCTTTACCACAATGATTTTTGTAATGTGGTGCTATAATTGTGAGATGAACTTAAATTTATTGATAATTGAGATGAGATGAAAGTTAAATCTCAATTATCAATAAAATAAAAGTCCATCTCACACCTGTAGCACCACATTACAAAAAATTATAACCTGAAGATGAGGGGTCAAAATGTTGTTAGTATAATAATAAATCGTTGAGATGAAGTTAAAAATAGCTTACTTTAATAGAACAAATATATCTTTATCCACCTTAAATAAGCTGAGAAATAAATGTCTTTACTTATTTTTTCAAATAAAATTATATTTATATTTAGAATTAAGTTATTTTAGAATTAAGTTAATTTTTGTTTATATAAAAACTCAAACAGAAAAATTGCAGGAGTAGAGGACACCCCTCCTACATTCCCTTCCCATAATGATATCCTTAACAATATCTTTCTGTCACTTCTTCTCTCCTTTGTATCTATCAGGCCCTATGCATGGAGTTGTAACTCTTTTGGTGCCCTCATAATCATTCTCTAAGATGTAGTTAGCCACTTAAGATGATGGGATTTAAGTTACTACTAAACTTATTTTTAGTTTTTCAATGTTAAAAATCATCATTAAATAATTAACTTGAATGTTTATTTTTCTTTTAAAAAAAAATTAGGAGCAAAATTAGTATAATGTATATAATAGTACAAAAACAATGGTCCGGATTTACGCTATCATGAGGCAGATCGTTTACCTTGTAGCAACCAACATCCTCAGGTCGAGGTTGAGGTGAAGTTCACGATTAGCTCACTGTTGCCAGACATTCCAAATAAAAAATATTGCAATCGTTTATTCAAAATCATTAAAACAGGAGGTTTCCGGAATGTTAAAGTTCTCTTAATGCTCAACGTTTGTTGATTGTAGAACGAATACGATATAGCTGGGTCAAGGCTTTACCTTCACTTTGAGACGGGCTGTCGGCTAAGTGCTCAAATAAGCGAAGCTAGCTGAACTGAACTAACTGCAGCTAAGCTAGAAATAAATTAGAGCTCACCAAACACTAAGCAAATTATGAATTTGTCCAATGCAGTCTAAAAATTGCCCAAGTATTCATGAAGAAAATTCTAGGAGGGCAGAAGTACGGATTTTTGTTTTTCAATCGTGTAGCTTGAAACACATGATCTCAAATTTTGTGGGAAGATTAAATATAATTTTCATGGACGATTTCAAAGGTTTATTTTATAAACAAAAAAATATATGTATGTACTACTTGCTGCTGAAGATCCACGAGTTGGTCTGACATGTGTCTAATGAAGAGTTCTTTTTTTCTTTTTTTTAATTTGAGTATATTATTTGACTCCTAACGTGACCATCCAATCTTTTAATTGTAAATTGTCAGCTTCCAAATCTAAGATAATACAACATTGAAAAATTATTTGGGTTGGTTTTAATTATTTTTTAAGCTTTGGCTAAATGATTCCAAAAAAAATTAAATTTTTCCTCTGCCTATATTTGATGTATATAAACCTCAAAGGGCCAGCATTTTATTTCCAAACGAGGGGTGTTATATTTGTTCGCAGTTCTACCGAACTTTGTTTCTTTATTTTAAATTGTATAAACAGATGCGCTATCTTGCGCTACATCTGTTCAAGCGACTAACCTGGAATCCTCACTCAAGACTGAAAAGATGGGAACTGCACGTAGATTCCGACTGTAACAGCACTTTCTAGACAAACGGTCTAAACTTCCAATCCATTGGATTATCTCTTATCCAATTCTTTTGATCCAAAGTCCTTCGTAAAACCCTCAATGCTCCTTACTTTGTCACAAATAAAATCATTCATAAAGACCTTAATATTCTATATGTAACCTATCTAGCCCGAACCAGATATCAATCCTTCTATTATAAACTCCCTAACCTCTCAAACCTACTACTTTCTAACTTCCACTTCCATTCCTGGCGATCCTCCGAGGCGCGTGAAAAGAAGATGACCTCGAGACCTTCAAATTTAAAAATGTTATTAATGTGCTAATAATTGGTAGTTTCACTACTTATTTAATTAAATTTCACACGAATTAGCTTTAATTGATTTTTATCTCAACTATTTATTATATATTTTTTCATCTTGGAGGTGATAGCTGGATAATCAGAAAATAGGACAAACGGTAAATTTGTAACTGAATTTAATAAGAAATTCGCTGAATATTTCATTTATTTAATTATTTTTAATATTTACTGAAATATGTATTTTTTCTTAACTCCATATAATTTATTGATTATATTACAATTAGGATCAGCAATGTATGTGTGTGCTTAGCAATAGATATTATTGGATCTTTATTTTTATCATATTCTGTATCATCTTGCTTTATTCTCATTATTATATTAATTCACTAATTATAAATTTGCAGCTTTATTATTCACTTCAAAATCCTTCCAGTTATTTTTATTATTATTATTTTTTATTTATTTTTTTTAACTATTATTATTTTATTTTTATTTTTTACTTTATTTTCATTTTAGTAGTTGTTAATTAAATTATTAGTTGTATCACTTGAGATCAATTCATATTGTACTTATCTAGCTTAAATATTGTACAGCCTCCATAACGCCCTTGGAGTCAAAACTGTAATATTTACATTTCATTTATGTCTATCATTTTTATATGTTATTTTGGAACCGATCGATAGATGTCATCTGGTCGAACCATATTGGATATCATTTTTTAAATAAACAAAAATGTGCCGTTAAATAAGATTGAGGAATCTTAGTTTATAATATTAAAATTTAATATTGTTAGTATGTTCCATTTGTTTCTAAGGTATGTCACCAATTGCGTTACTCGACGCTTGGCTGGGTATCTGTGTCAGTGGGCACTTATGGTGAACCCTTTTAAGGTAAATGTCCTTCCTGGCTTGTGATCCTAAAAGCATAAGCCTAGTAGTTGCACAAATCCTTCGATAAATCTACTGCACGATGAGGAAACTCCTTTGTTTGGTGCCTTCCATAGTAGGTAAGTCAGATTTGTATCCAACTTACATCAAAATTATATAATTTCGAATTGAAGCCAAGCTGTTTTCAGTTATTTATTTATTGGTTGTGAATGAAAAAATATATTTATTTTATATAAGCCAACTACAAAAAATAAATAATTTAATCGATTTTGGAAAGTATTAGATTGTAGGATAGTATTGTAAACTCCCGTAAAAATTATATTTTTGGGTAAATATCTGGGTATGTATTTTTTTACAATTTATGGAATTAGAAAACTTAATATTTTTTGGACTTTGTTTTTATTTTTAATGTCTCACCGATCATTCAAACATTCACTCACGAAAAGTGTGTAATATATTTGAACTATAATCACCAAAAAAATAAAAAGGTTTCATTGTAATCGGTCATTCCACTTTCGAAGCTTCGCCATGTCAGTAGTATTTTAGTCATGTTATTTTAACCAAATAATTTAAGTTACTGAGCTCAGTTTTCACGAACCTAGCTTATTCATATTCATTCACGAAAAACTAAAATTAAATAGAGAAAGTTACACGATAGGGTGGGCAGAATTTTGGGATCTTATGAAACTACAGAAGAATAATCGAGGTAAACTGGTCGCTGTGGAGGTCAGGCTGCACAAGGCCGCGTTCCAGATTCCACGAGGGAAGATTTCATATAACTGCCCTTTTACAGTTTCAAGGGCCTTTTATGTCAACACAGCGTTGTTAGGAATTAGATCCATAGGAAGAAATTATTAGTAATAGGATTAGGATTCAGAAATCGCGCTGTATGTATCTGTAACATCTCACTAGCTCACCCATCTCACTAGCTCACCCATTGATCACTGGATCAAAGAAAAGACTATAGCTATGAAGTTGAAGTTATTAATGGTTGTTGTTTATATAATATAGATGTGAAATAAGGTTACGAATAAAAAATAAAAGTTTTAATAGCTGTGTTTAGAATGATGTTTAAATTTCCAACAAAACAAAAAACAACATTAAAATCAGACTATTATTAGCATAAATCGGCTTCAAGAAAAATTCTTTATATTCTAGCAACTATAATTTGATTCGCATCGAATGATCAATTATTCAATGAACAAATAACAAAATGAGCACTGTAAAACAATTACTTTCCAAGATACAACTTTGCAAACATTCACCGTTTTTCACCCCCCCCCCCCAAAAAAAAATTGTTGTAATTGTCTCTTATTTCGTGAAATATCGTTTAAAATATTCGTTTTAGGAATTCTTCGTGTTCTATAAACCCGGTGTGCATTGTTTATTTATCCTGTTTATTAAAATTTATCAATAAAAAGTTTATTAATTAATGTGTTGATTACTGCAGCCTGAAAAATTTCTTCAATTTATTTTTGTTTTTGGTTTATTAAAGTGCCTATTGGGTTTATTTATTTTGGTTTATAGGGTGAAAAAGGTTTAGCGATCATCATCACCCAGTATTAATTTGCAAATTCTTGTCGTTTGTAAGAATTTTATAATTTCCACGATGTTGTTTGGATTTTTTTTTTGTGCCTGTGCAAGAGACCTGGAACTTCGGGCAATCCTCGCTTTAACCTGGGACACTATTCAGTAATATGTCTTACTGTTAAAATAGTTCACCAATGCTGGAACTTTGGTGAGGATTTTCTTACTCACAGAAATGTCCGAGTCGGAACCTAGTTATCACTACCTTTCTCCTTTACACTGTGGAACATTAAACATTTTTCGACCGTCGGTTTCACTATTTTTACCTTATTCATAACATACATGAATTTTGCCACTTTTTCCGTTATAAGAGGACGAAAAATTTCTGCAATAGATTATTGACCACATCACCATGTGGCTCGATATCCATTCACATTCCTTTTACTTAAGGTTTTAAGAATGTGGAAATGCTGGTATATTCCTTGGACAAGATGATTTCCCGAAAACTAGTTTATGAAACTTTGAAAGGCACTTAGGGAATCTTTATAGATTTATAGAGTAATTTCAGCGGACGAAATTCCAAATTGCAATGCTTTCAGAATGACTGTTATTGCAGCTTTAAAAACAGAGCATAAACTATTTAGTTTAAATTTGTGAAAAGCATTTTGGTAAAGTATTGCACAAGAAGTTGAATCTGGTGTTTTAGATCTATCGGTGTAAAAGACCAGACTGTTAAAAAACAGGTATTTTTTTTTTCCTACCTCCTATGTTTATTTGTAATCAAATTACGATATATAAAGATTTAATTCTAAATGTATGAAGTATGCCTTCAACGATAGGCAAACATTCACTTTGGTTGGCTGGTTGGGTTTTAGTGGTCTGTATAATTGCAATATAAAACATGATTGAATTAAAATTAAATTCTATTATATAAGTTACAAGTAGTGTTGGGGATGGCCGAAATGAAACATTTATGGTTAAAAGAAAAGGGTTAATTAATTTTGAATGACTGGGCTATGGAAAATTGTAGATATAATGAGGTGGTTGATGGTGATGTGGATCTTAACTATTACCTAGTGAACTTACTCCATGCTTCCTTCTTCCCTCCGCATTCCTATGCCTCTCTCTCCTCTGCTTCTGGGAACAACTCCAGGAATTCTACTCACTCATAGTAAATTTTTAGAGTGAACAAAGAAGAATTGCTTCAAGCAGAAAAACAAGATGGCTCTCTCATGCACGGTTTACTTCTTCTCACCACAGAGAGCACTAGAGGTGGTAGGTTTTGACTATTGGCCACATGGGGCGCTAGTATTTCCTACATATGGCACCCCCTCCAATTCAAAATTTCGGTTAACTTGGGTTACCCGGAACACTAAAACTTAAATCTAAATGTAAACCATAAATACAAATACCCTTCTGTTACCAGATGGCCTTATAAGGTAGGAAGCCGGGTCCACTAAAGGCGGGGTTACAGTAATGGTCGGGGTGTACAAGAACGGAGAGGGACCGCTCCACTGGTTGGTGACAATATTTTTGATAATTATATTGGTTTCCTTGAAATATATTTCGAGTCTTCTTTTCTTGCAAATTTTAGTTGATCCATATTAAATATAAGAAGAAATATGGTCCAAGGTGGTAAATTGCTTTGCCAATTTCCTATAACTATTTCATTGTTTATTATTTTATGTATTGCCTAAGTGGAAGCGATGGATATAAATTGGTTGATGCCTTGCATTTTTAAAGTTTTATATATTTGAGGTGTTGCTTATATTTATTTTTGTTTCGCAGTATGCTTAAATAAAGGTTAATTAAATGTGCATAATTATAATTTTTTTTTTTTTATAATTTCAACATGACATGAGCGGATGGGGTTGTTGCCATACAATCATACGGCTATGAGACAAATTTAATTTAGTTCTTTTTTATTTATTATTTTCAATTCGAAAATTTGATTTATAACTTTTGAAAACTGCCAAACGAAAGGAGTATATTAAATATGATCCTAAGCGAAACGTTCCATTTCTTCTAAAACGTCATATAGTACCTTCATTCACCCACATCTTCAATTATTTACATAGATGAAAGTCATTTAAATAAAAAAAAATTCAAGCTGTCCATGATTCATAGGCTTAAATAAAAGAGTTCATTACTTTGAAACATTCTAAAACAATGAAAATTGCAAGACTATATAAATCTGGACAAATATTTGTGTTCTAAAACAAAAGAAAATATACAACACCATAAGCTATGAACAACTTTAGTTGTAATGAAATTTATCTTTAGCAACTCCTATACAAGGAGGTAATGTGACCAATATTTAACCACCACATAATTCTCCATTATCCATAGATTACTGTAACTCAAGTTATTTTTAATTAACTAGTAAATAATATACTACCATTACTTATTATACAGTAAATAACATTATTCTAGTTGAAACAGAGAGAGAACTAAATGGAACAGCTTAGTTAAAACATTTGTTCAAAGGCCGTCATTGAATAGTAGGAGGCAAGTTCAATGCTAGAAAATAATAGAATGGAGGTAGAAAAGTAGCAAGTCAAATATCTCGTTGGCGATGATTAATGATGTTTAGTTGAGATTGGTGTAATTGACGTCTACATTAACTCATCTCACTACTAACTGACAGTCTAGATAGATTATCAGAATATACAATCATTTAAGGGCTGGATGATTAAAAAATGAATGGATCATTAAAAAAAAATAGTATTCAACTTAGCTGTGATTATCTCTCCTTTTCATTTTCCACAAGGTCTACCGTTATTTAAAATACTAGATTTTCAAAACTTCCTTTATCTTCCGAAGCCCATTGCATATTCTTTTTTGATAATTTTTGTTCTATTTTTATTATTTTAAATGTAGAAAAAAAATTATAGAATCAATTGTTATATGAGTCGCTCAGAAGCCAATGCGATAAAGTCCATTTTTTTTTATATTTTCTGATTTTTGTGCATTTTTATTCGAGGATTTACTCGTTGCTACCTTTTTTTCTAGGTCAGACAGCTTTTTTTTTCTTTCTTTTTTAACCTTCTGAATATATTATATAATAATTTCAGAAGCCATTGTGGATTAATCTACATTTTATCAATATTTTTTTACTTAAACTTTAAAATAAAAATTAAATTCTTCTTCTTTCGATATTTGTTGTTTGTTGAAAAACAACAAATTTATAGTAACTGTAACTGTTACTTCTAATATTTATAATTGTTCGAGTATTATGTACGTTATTTTAATTTGAAATATCTAAACTGTGGTTAAAACATAAAAATATTACATTGAAGCGTTTGTGAAAATTATTGTGTTATTAAAAAAATTAAATAAATTTTCTAAAAGTTATAATGTATTCAGATTCGTGTTCTAGACATAATCGAAATATAAAAACTGTGTTAAGCTTACACAGCTTTTGAAGTTGGTTCAGAATGAAGAACGCAGAAAGGAAGCTTAAATTGTTATTAAGTGGGTACAGTTATACACCCAATGACGTTGATTTTGCAGTTTTAGAGGCTTGTGCCAAAAACACACACACAAAAAAAACAACATATATTTATAATCCTAGTGACTGGTATCATATAATACAAAATTTTCAACCCCAAGCAGCATTAAGTTCAAATATAATTTTGATGAGGATGATACCTTTCATGTAATTGATATAAAAAAAAAAAATAATAATAAACTCAACCAATATTATATCCTAATGGCAGAACAATTTCAAAATAAACAAAAAATACATCATAAGTTTATTATACATAAAATATATACTTCTAATTAAACACGACTTTTACAGGACATTAAGAACCACACGTGGCGATCAAAATTTGCATGTAAATAACTCGGAAAAAGAAGAACTTTGGTTTTTGAATAAACATAAACCTTGTGACAACAAATGTTATTATACTATTTTTAAATAAATTTCTTATTTTTTTTAGCGGCCAAAAGATATGTCCTAAAATTTTTAAGATATCATTGTTCCAATAAGTACTTAAGTTTTTATTTATACATCCTGTGCATATCTTGTTTTTTTGCAGAGCTTATACATAGAAAATAGATTTTATATACTTTTCTAATCAAATTAGGAAACCAAGAATTTTCAAAATTGATGTTTTTTGATACATTAATTTTCTCAATTTTTGTTTTCTGGATACCTCATTGGCTTCTGAACGACTCAAAATAGGAATTTAAACCGATGTTAAAAGCTGACCACCTCATATCAAACTACAATTGATTTTACACCTTATGATATCATATCATTAATAAAATACATCGATATTAGAAAAAACTACACACAAATTATGTTTTGTAGTTGAAGTTTCATCTTACACTTATGTTGTGAAAAAATGGGATGTGTGTGTAGTGCAATCATATATATTTGCCAGCAACTGTTTTCAAAGTGTTTCTCCCTCTTATGAAAAAAAAATTTTCAACCATTTTAGTAATCTCAATACATTCATATCAAGCCATCCTTAAAATTCACTTTATAATTACAAATTAACTTTATTAATCAATCTTAAAGTAATTTTTAAACCCGAAACCAATTTTTATATTAGGTATGAGTGAAAAAATATTTTTCCTATACCTATTCCTATAACTAATACTATTTCAGATGGAGTACAACAATCGAAACCGAACGACTTTATTGGACAGATCCTACCCCCTAATCTTGAGTTGGAACCATCTCCTTACCAAGATTACATTTTTTTAAAATGATAATATGGGTTTCTATATGAGGTAGTGAAAGAAAAAGTGGTGTAACCCACAATTTTTTAAATATTGCGTTATGGGCAAACTCTTGAAAATAATGCGTTATATCTGCATTCTCCATAGTCAAGTCTATTTGGTGAAATAATTATGAATATTATAATTCTCATATTAGACACACAGTAGCAGCACTTTTTTTGGCATAAATTTTTGTTATGAGTGGGAAAACTGGTGTAAGTATATATATATTTTTTTTGTTGGTTTGTAAAAGTTTTTAAGCAAACGGCTTAACCGATTTTCAAGTTTGATAGCTCAGATTGTACACTGAGATCTCTTGATTCTGTAACAATTACATATCAAAATACTGAATTAAATTAAGTCCATTTAATTTGTCCTTCTGATTCTTATTCTTAGGGCTCTTTTTTTTTTTTTTATTTATTTATTTTTTTTTTTTTAATTCGTTTATTGATATTTACAACTGTATACATATATACACATCAAGTAAATTTGCTGTAAGTGATATTATGACACGATAAAAACATGTGGAGAATCTACCCATTGATAGAACTCCAAAAACATTTCTAAAGGAGAGGATCTCGAGGCCATCTTCTTTTCAGACGTCTAGGAGGATTATTAGGTAGTGAA